>NW_028318002.1:2100000-2395000 GCF_062004578.1 Staurois parvus
GCAGTATTTCCTCCACCAAGGTGCAACGTCATTAACATCAATGGCTGTGTGATGCTCTTCTCACATATACGAATGTTTGCAAAAAATAGAAAATGTTTAATTTTTTCAAAAGCTTGTATGCTGTACTCTTGTTTGATAGCACCACTATATACACGCAAACAGTGGCTCACAACCATGCATATTAATGACAGGCTGTACGCTGTACATGGGCAGAGAAAATACGACTGCAGTTATGCTGAATCGGCTCATGTGGCCCTGTGCAAGTTAGTGTTGGATAATGTGATTTCTTTCCCTTTGTATTCCTGCAGAGATTTGGATCAAGCAAGTATGGAAGCAGTGGTATCTCTTCTTGCTGGCCTACCTCTTCAACCTGAAGAAGGAGATGGTGTTGAGTTGATGGAAGCAAAATCCCAATTATTTCTCAAGTAGGTACATGCTTTTACTCACAACAGAGCATTCCTATTTGCAAGCATTTTACAAAGCACATAGAAGCATTTGCATCAGTTTAAACAGCACCTGTGCTAGGAATAAAAAATAGCTTGCTTTCCTGACCTGTAGCCTGAAAAGTTTTCTTTCTTAGCTTTCATGCTAATACAATTACTTTCTGGCTGTCATGCTGAGATTTAACAGCTTCAATACTTGATATTTTTGGGTTTTGACCAAGTTTAAAGCAAGTAAGATTAGGGAACCCTTTTATTGCATTATTGTTCTGTTTGAGTAACTCAGAAGTGATTGCAGCAATTAGCTCAACCTAGAGGACAACTAAGATATTTAGTAAGAAAAGTTAGCAGTGGCCACCTATGCATTTCTCTTAGTAAAGGTACGAAATTAATCTCTAGTATAGCATTTTTTTTTAATTGGCCAACATGTTGGCTAAAATCCTTGCAGTGTGTGTGTATGTATGTATTTATGTGTATATATATATATATATATATATATATATATATATATATATACATACAGTTATACATAGTTTTCAGCTAGTATCTACATGTCTCACTGTGCTTATTGCTCATTTTAGGATAGTGGCCAAAGCTTTCTTTTTTGCAAACACTGTATTGTGCTTCACAATGGTCTAGTGGAAGGCTTTTTGTTTTTTGCACTTTGTGATTCTAAATCCTAAACATTTTTTACCCCTAATGCATTTCATGCTTTAAGGTTAAAAAAATGTAGGTAGCAGTATGCCCGCTCAACCCCCACTTATACTTACCTCAGTCCTCACTCAATTCAGCGATGTGCCTGTCTGTAGCGGCTGTATATTCTCACATGCTTTACTGAGGCAGCGGCTGTTGGCTCCTGCTGCTGTCAATCAAATCCTAGGACGAAGGAGCAGGGCAGCAGGTCCAAGCCACACTGTGTCTATGGAAGCAGGCATTGTGGCTTGGCAGCGAGCCTACAGGTGTGTCCCCATAACAAGTAGCTTGCTATGAGGGCACACCAAGAAGAGGAGGAGCCAGGAGCACCAATTGCAATTGCATTACAAAGAGCAGAAAAGTATCAATTTGTTATTATAAAAAAAAGTCTTTACAATCACTCTAAATTTGTTCCTCTCAAAAGGTTGGTGGAGCATAGAAGGGACAGCAGTGTATAAAATAGTCTTGTGCTGTGGTCCTTACATTTGAACAAGAGCAATGTATCCATTCAAGCTGCATTTGGCATCTACTTTCCTTCCCCTGACTCCACTGGGTTTAGTGAAAGTTGGCACAGACTGTGGCCCAGCTTGCAAACAACTGTTCTTTAAGTTTCATTAGAACATAAAATGTGAAAACCCAGTTGAAATTAACAGTAAACCCTGTTGCATTCATATAAATCACAATATTTGTAGCTCATCTTAAGTTCTTCAAAGCGAGTCTCAAAATAAGCGGAACCATATAAGGGAATAGTATTTTAAAATGCATTCTGTATATATTTTTTGTGGGATCATACTGAGAAAATTGCCAGATGATTTTTAAATGTATTTACCTTTAAACATTTGAGAAGACATGAGGCTAAGGCCCTTTCCCAGTCTAGCTTGCAGTTAGTGCGGAAATGGCAGTGTCAAATGTCAATGGTTACGCTGCACAAGACAGTAGATAGGTTGCTGATTCAGCTTTAAGAGTTCAACTCTGGTCTTGCACAGTGCTCTGTCTAGTAACTCATGGAAGCAACTTCTTCCTCAGGTCAGCAGGATTTAAACAGAAATCAGGGATTGATTGTGTAGTGAGGGGATTGCACTTGTTTCATTTAGGTGAAACTGATGGTGTGAAGCTATTTGCTTTGGAGTAATACTATTTTGTGGACATTTTCCTGGGCCAGAATATTAGTGGAGCATGTGGCTGCAGCTGGACAGATTTTGTTCCAGGCGGACTAATCAAGTGCTTTACCTATATCGTGTTCCCAGTTAAGAGTATATTGTGGTAGAGAGCTGGGCCGTGTGCAAGAGAGATCACACCTCTCAAAAGTGGCAAGTTTTTCCATCTACTTTTGAAACGGCAAGGCTGATTATGATGATTTTGGGAATGTGTGTGTACAATAGGAGATGGTAAGAAGTTTTAAGTTTTCTGAATTTAATATGTAAAGGACTTGTCTAAGGAAAAAAAGATCCTCTAGCAGACCACCAGTCAAAAGCTGAAGGGCTTTGTGATGCCGGGGGGACACATAAGGTTATTTAAAACACCTGAAAGATGGAGGTGAGTCGAAATCAGCTCATTAGAGTACGGTACTTGAATGAATCTGTAAAGTGGGGTCAATGATAGAGGGCCGAGGGTTAGGAGGGTTCCATATTGAAATCGGGATGGGAGAGCAGTGCATAATACCTAAATAAGACTACATTTTATTTTATGACAATATAATATGTGGGCCGCAAGACCTCTGCAATGGCGTCAAATAAACTTTAGCATTTCTCATTTCTAAGGATGTGTGCCTGGACAGGTATCGGGAGAACCCGAAAATTATAAAGCAGTTTTTTCGTGGGGGGTCATTAGGACATTTTGATTGGGCAAATGCTGCCGAACCAGGAAAGCGAACATGATTTCCAGGTAGTTGAGGACTGATTTTTCTTGTAAGATAGCTATCTTGATTTATTTAAGAAAAAAGCTAAAAAAATAACCTTTATGGTAAATTCTTGATGGTAACTATTTATTAAGTATTACACACACATCGGTCAGATAAGAGGCCTAAACCAACCTGGTCAGTCTGATATAACCGCTTCCCGTCCGCCCTATAGCAGAAGTACTGCTACAGGGCGGCATGGGTGCGCAAAATCATGTGTGTGTGTATATATATATATATATATATATATATATATATATATATATATATATATATATATATATATATATATGTGTGTATATGTATATATATATATATATATATACATATATACATATACACACACACACATGATTTTGCAGTTCCAGGTATGGGGGGTGCGCAGCCTCGGCTATCAATCACTGGGTCCCGGCCGGTGATTATTCACCAACACCCAGTGATTGCCGAGCATCTCCAACGGGGAGGGGGGGGGAGAGAACTGTTTTTGTAAAAAAAAAATATTCCAGTATATATACCGCCATTTGTAACACTATAACTTTCACGTAAACCAATTAATTTACACGTATTGAGTTTTTTTTTTTTTAGCAAAGACATGTAGCAGAATACATTTTGGCCTAAATTTATGATGAAATTTGATTTTTTTTTTTTTTTTAATTTTTTACTGGACATGTTTAAAAAAAATTTGTGTTTTTTTTCTCAAAATTGTCGGTCTTTTTTTTTTATACAGTGCAAAAAGTAAAAACACACAAGCGATCAAATACCACCAAAAGAAAACTCTATTTGTGGGGGGGAAAAAAGGACATAAATTTCATTTGGGTGCAGCGTTGCATGACTGCGCAATTGTCAGTTAAAGTAAACAGAGCCATAATGCAAAATATGGCCTGGTCAGGAAGGGGGGTAAATCCTCTGGAGGGCAAGTGGTTAAAGGTTGATTATATGTTTGACTTGCACATCTTGATTTCTCTTGTTTAGGTATTTCACACTGTTCATGAACCTGCTAAATGATTGCAGTGAGGTTGAAGATGATGGCACACAGACAGGTGGCAGGAAGAGAGGCATGTCTCGTCGCTTAGCTTCCTTAAGGCACTGTACAGTTTTAGCTATGTCTAATCTTCTGAATGCCAATGTGGATAGTGGCCTTATGCACTCAATAGGTGAGTAGCCATGGTTGACTTGTATATCCATTAGCATAAAGGTATCATATTAGATGCACATTTTGATTGCTGCATGTTTTGATCTTAGGTCTTGGCTACCATAAGGACCTGCAGACAAGAGCTACATTTATGGAAGTCCTTACAAAAATTCTGCAGCAGGGAACAGAGTTTGACACATTAGCTGAGACAGTTCTAGCTGATCGCTTCGAAAGACTGGTGGAATTAGTGACCATGATGGGAGATCAAGGGGAATTGCCTATTGCCATGGCTCTAGCCAATGTGGTTCCTTGCTCACAGTGGGTCAGTTATATTGATTTTCATGTGTAATGGAGCAACCAAATGGTGTTTTAATTACATTACAATTATTCTATGTATCTTTAAATATTCTAGCTTGTTGCACCATTATAATATAACATTAAATTTTTTGCATTTGAAAGATTTAATAGTCAACTTTATAAGGATGCACAGCTTTTTAAAATCAAACTATGGAAAGAAATACAACATATGTAGTGCAAAAGCAACATCACTGTGTACTCATAATTGGTGTTATTGGAGCTTCTTAGTAGTGAGGACAAAAACCTGTACAAGATGACTAATGTGGCAGAGGTATGCTATCAGTCATTGATGTAGCTGCCACACAGGAATTAACAGTGTAGAGTGTAACAAAGCTGATTGTAAGTATTCCCTCATGGACTTTGCAGAGGCTGTCCACTTCACACACCATGGCATGTCAGATTTGTTTTGTTAACCATGTCCCACTTGCCATCCTCCAGAATAATCATACCTCCACTGCAAGCTTAATTTCATTTTCTGTGTAACAAGTTTGATTTTTGAATCAATGCACAAGTGAAATTTTCTCCTGTTTAATGTTTTCCATTATGTTTTTGTATGTGTGAAGTTTTTTTTTACTTGAAATCCTCAGTGACTAGATTTTATTTATTCTTCTGCTTAGGACGAGCTTGCACGAGTCCTTGTGACGCTCTTTGATTCCCGACATCTACTGTATCAGCTTCTGTGGAACATGTTTTCCAAGGAAGTTGAGCTAGCAGACTCCATGCAGACACTTTTCAGAGGAAACAGCTTGGCTAGTAAAATCATGACATTTTGTTTTAAGGTTTGTATTTCCAGTCAAAGCAGATCGTGTGATCCTTGTATTGAATGCAATTTTATATCAGATTTGTATTTGAAATGCTTTCATGGTATTTATTTTAAAGCCGCCATCAGATGTGAGGGAAATCTCTTCAAAGGGCACACAGATAGCAGTAAAAACCTGACAAATGCCTTAGCTCTTCCTCACTCCAAAACACATCCTAAACGTAAAAACAAATGATTTTGCGCCCACTCAGACACTGTATAATAAATTTGCAACATTTGTTCTATAATAAAAGATAAACCTTCTGTTGGTGCTTTGTAGACATGTTCAAAATGCCATGCCTAATGAATAATTTCCAGAAAAACACCTTTTTTGGGGGGGGGGGAGGGGGGGATTAGCATGTTTTACCTGCTTGTGTTACCATCTCTTAAAGGCCACATTCCAGTTCTGGGGCAGTAAGGCTGCTTATTGGAGTTGGAAATCTCTGCTTCCATCAGATTTCTGATACAGGCATTTTGGTTTCTGACAGTTTCCTTTTAAAATTGGTCTTGTTTCAATGGTTTGCTGTATTGCTTACAGGTATATGGGGCCACATACCTTCAGAAACTTTTGGAACCACTATTGAGACTGATCATAACATCTCCTGAATGGCAACATGTCAGTTTTGAAGTGGACTCTTCAAGGTTTGTGTTTATTTCATCTTATCAGCACCAAACAGTTTAACGTTGCTCATTAACAGTTTGACAGGTTAAACACCGTATATAATAAAGTGTACAGAATCAAAACATTAGAACATTACATTTACTATAACATTTGAAGCCCGTTTGTATTTGGAAGAAAACTGGCAACTATGTTCATTAAAAAAAAATAAAAAATTGCAGGTATATACTATCTAGTGCCTTTAACATTAATTTTATAATATCATCACCCTATACCTTTACATATCTGAGACTTGCTGGTTTCTACCTTCATACTAAACTTTTGTTTCCATTTTTTCATAGCTTTACTTTTCAAATATTTTCAATTATATTAATTGCACTTTCAACCGATTTAACGTGGATTGGTTTCTCTCTGTTGGGTTTGTAATTATGTCTTTCAAGGTTGGATGGAGTTGAAAGCCTTGAAGAGAACCAGCGGTGTCTACTGCAGATGACAGAGAAGTTCTTTCATGCCATTATAAGCTCCACCCACGAATTCCCTACTCAGCTGCGAAGTGTGTGCCATTGTCTGTACCAGGTATGCTGAACAGTATATAGCTGCTATATTATTATTATACAGGATTTATATGGCGCCAACAGTTTGCTCAGCGCTTTACAATATAACGGGAGACAGTACAGTAACAATACAGTTCAATACAAGAGGGTTAGGAGGGCCCTGCTCCTCAGAGCTTACAATCTAGGAGAGCTATATTTTACAAGAAGCAGTTACTGACACTAACTCCTTTTTCTTTGTGTGAATAATTTACCTGTAGTGTTTTTTCACTTACGTTTCAGCACCCTGACATTTTCTCTTATGATGTTACTGTTGCATTTGATTTTTTTTTTAAACTCTAGAATAACCATAAACTCTTTGAAGGAGAACTTCACTGAATGATGTTCAATAGAGTAGGTGCAGCAAGTGGGACATGAATATATATTTGCACACATATTGCATCCACTTGCCAGTTTAAAGACCTGTAGCAAGCACTTTTCTATTAAGGATGCGCTATGGTTCAGGCTGAATTTGTCATATGGATAGTAGACCAGTAGTCCATTAAGCTACAACCTTGAAATTCTTTACCCTACACCCGGATGTAACAAAGGGGCGTGATTCTGTTCACAGCATAGACCTAATATAGCTTGTTCTTATTCTGTATCCGCCTCTGATAGGGGTGGTGTGGCCAGCTTAAGCCAAGTTTGTTTCAAGAAATGTCATATGGCAGACTTGCCCTTAACTGAATATATTCTGGTTTATGCTACTACAATACTATTACAAAATCTTTTGGTAATACTACCTTATTCCTTCTGCTATATTTGATTTTAAACTAAAATAACAGCAAATTCAAATATATTACAAGCAGTAAAGTAGTATATCTTAGAGCTATTGTAATGATATCCTGATTAGTGTGTCCCTGTAGCATAAACCACAATGGATCATTGGTTCAATGTCAGGCTCCTGCATACAAGCCCTACAGCTTTCAGCCCTTGCCTCTGTACGAGTTGTTAGTTTGAAAGCTACAGGGCTTATGTATGAACTACAAGCACACTCATCAGTGCTTCTGCAGTTCATTGAGAACTACAAACCGTCTGCTGTAGACAGCACTTGTAGTTCTCTCATTCACAGATCGCTGTGAATGAAGGACATGGCTGTGGGGGCAGAGCTTCATTACATCTCAGGAAAAGAGACCTGTTACTTTGTTTTGTGTAGGCCATGGAATTCTTCTTAGTTGGAGCATCCTACTTTGTTTTGTAGACACAGAAAGCAGATTTATTTCTACTACTGTTTACACCTAAAGATTCTTGTAAAGCACAAGCATGGACAGAACTGATAAACGAATACTGGAATTTACTGTATATATACTGTGTGCATATAAGTATAAATCTGGAAATGTATTTAATGTTCATATCTGTAAGAATCAGGCCACTAGCTGGAACAATTTTTGTAGAATCTGATTAGAAGCTTTTGCACATGTCCTTGTTTTATCCTTGGCATAATGTGAAACTGATACCCAGACTGCACTGTCTGTTCACCATAATTAGACCCACAATCTTCATGGCGACATTTCTTTCTTTTCCACATTGATCTACATGATAATTGCTTAGGTTTCCTGTAAATAAGGTGTTCACATTTTTTTTTTCTTTTTTCTTAATTTTGAATGTCAAATGTTAGAAAAGATGACAATTATGCCTAATTTTACAGCTAATTTTTGGTAAGGTCATTTAAAACTGTGCAAGGCTCTGAACAGTTTTACCTGCACCCTGCAGTTGTTTAGCAAATTTTGGCTTTAAGTGTTGAGTATTTTTGTTGTATCCTTTTATTAATGAAGCATTTACCGATCACCAATCTTTATAAAATGTCTGCAAGGCGCTCGACGCAGACCCTGCGCCTCTGTCTTTCCATGCTTGTGAAACTTAGCTGTGTTGGTGAGTTCCTGTAGTCTATAAATATCCATTCACTTATACATGCTGATTTCATACAGCTCACTGCTAGTACAAAAAGATAAATGGCTCTTCACGCTGAATGAGGCTGAGCCATAAAGCAGATTTTTGAAGGAACTTTGCTCATTACATTCATTCAGTCCTACAGTGCTCTCCTATGCCTTTTCTGTGCTGATCAAGCACAGCTTCATTTCTAGTGGTTTCCTTGTATAAGTGCTTTAGATTTATCATGGTAAATGTTTATCTTTCATGTTGTTTAAATAGGAATTCCAGGTATGGTATATTTTTACAGTTATGTTGGTCCATTTTGGATGCCCCTGGAAACTGGTAATTACTGAATTAGACACTGTTATCTAGTGATCTCCACTTTCTTCCAGGTCCCATGCTGCATGGCTGGCCTGATAAATTGTAAACACAGAAGGCCAGCTGCTCAACATGGGTGCCATTTCGAGAATGATTTGCATTATCTGAATGAATCCAGTGTGTTTTCTAGACAAGGAGAACGTGATGTCACCACTACTGTAGGAACTGAAGAATGTTTTGGTTTTTTTAAAACCCAATCTCCATAATTATGAATAAGTGAATGTCTTCAAGGAGTACCCCTCTTCTGTTTCCTAATGGGTCATAATGGCATTCTATTTCAGGTTAACAAAAACATTTCTGCTTTGTCTTTAAATTCTAAATACCATTTTGGGTGATGATTCCACGGGCTGTGTTTTTAT
Organism: Staurois parvus; assembly: GCF_062004578.1. Classification (NCBI taxonomy): domain Eukaryota; kingdom Metazoa; phylum Chordata; class Amphibia; order Anura; family Ranidae; genus Staurois; species Staurois parvus. Next base: position 2,109,137 of record NW_028318002.1, read on the forward strand.
GATCTACTTGATCCCTGGGTTTACTTCTGTACAATGTATAACTTGTATACATTATAAAGCTGTAGGGGCACAGAATGTACATCAGGGATATTTGTGGCAAGTGTAAACAAATGTTAAAAGAAGCCCTATTCATTGAGCCAGACTAAGTATGCAGGTAAGGAGTTGTGACTTTATTCTGCTTTGGCTCGCTGCATGCTTGCTTCCGGTTAATGACTCAATAAGTATTGAGGTAAGCAATAATCAGGCAACTCAAATATTCAGGTTAGAAATTGCAGTTCTTGTATTTCTGGATTAATAATTACAAAGTAATAAGTAGGGTGACAATGCTTGTGTGTTTAAGGAAAATTATGTTTTCATCATGTCATCTGTGTAAAGCACAGAGTTAAATTTGTGTACATATAATCCGCTAACCCCAAAGCCCAACCTCTACCAAATATATATACAGTATCTTGTTTCTGGTAAAGCAGAGAAAGGATACAGCCCATCAGGTTCTACCTTCTATATCCTATTTATTTATATATTTTTTGTAGAGCGGTGACGGAATACTACTTATTAGTGGTGCAACGAAATTAAAATTCTGGTGCCGAAACTGAAAATTGTGGATGCTGAAAACCAAAATGTCTGCGTTTGTTGGGGTGGGGAGGCTCGAAATTCTTTGGAGGGATTTTTTTTTTTTTTTTTTACTTTTTAATGTGTATTTGTATAAATGTTTTTAACTTTTGATTTTATTGCTATCAGATAGGGGACCAATAGTCCCCTATGTGATAGCATACAAGTGATAGGTCCTCTTTGTAAAGAGGAGGGTGGGGGGCAGTGTGTGCAAGTAGGGGGGTAGGAGAGGAGCAGTGTATACAGACAGGCTTCCTCACTTGCCACTGCTAAATGTCATTGCCGGTTTTTAAATGCAATTGTCGCCTTTTTTTTTTTCCTTCACTTGATAGCTCTGAGAAAGAGCTGTCATTCACCCCGCCACTAAAGTAAACAAAGGGGCAGAGTCACTGGGTGACACCCTGCCCTTTTCTTTCATTTAGCAGCAGGGCGAATGTCAGCTCCTTTTGGGAGCTATAAAGTGAAGGGAAAAAAAAGGCGGCAATTGCATTTAAAAACCGGCAATGACCTTTATCTGTGGCAAGTGAAGAAGCCTCACTGTTTACATTTCTCCCTCACTGTATACACAATTTACTACCTCCTCCTGCCTTTCTCCACCCCCCAACCCCCCAGGCCAAATAGTCCACCCCTCATTGCGACCTGGTCTCATTTTTAACATCTGTATCGGCTCAAAATGCCGATAGGGATATTTTCAGCCGATCAAATTTCGTTGCATCCCTATGACTTAAGTTGGTTTTAATGTTGTCCATGCCTGTCCATCTACTTCTCTGGCTTATGGATTCATAGACAAAAATATACAGAAGACGAAAAAAATTGTTACCCTTCTAGCATATAATGAAAGACTTGCCTTCCATTATCCCCTGGTCTTCCTTTTGGGTTTGCAGGTTCCAGCCATTTGATTGGTTGAGCCTCTATGACATCACCCTTGCGCATGCGTACGGCAGCCACATTTATGGCACAACAGTTTGAAGGGACAGCACACAATCTATGCTGCCCCTTCAGACTGCAGCTTGTATGACGTCACCGGTTGCAAAAATGGTGAGTATCTCCTAAACGCCACTTGCCATGCATAGGCCATATACTGTATAAACAGCGTGCATTTCAAGTGGTTTGAACAAGCTCACGCTCTGCCCCCCTTTCCCCCTCATTTGGACTGCCTTTGGATGTCCCTGTTTATGAATTGCTACTGATCTGGAAAACGGGACTTTTTAATGTGCCAGTAAAGTCTGTTTTTTAAATTTTACCTTCAGGTAAGTTTACAAATCAGGCTTTTCCGTAGGTACAATGAAACTTGTACCGTTTAGGAGATTTTCACATCGACAACAGCCGATGATGTCACCCAGGCATGCGCAGTGATGCTCTGTAGTCAGGGCATACCATATGCCGTGAAATGCAGATCACTGCTGAGGCTCCTGTGCGCATGCACGGGAGTGGCACCGTCGCTGCCTCGGGCACTCAAACAACTGAAGCCTATGAACCCATAAGGGAAACCAGGTGAAGATGGCAGCGCCAGTGCATACTAGTATGTTGTAACTTAACTCTGAAGGGGGGCTTTAATTCCCGAAAAATCGAATTCTCGAATTTAACTAAGGGATGCAGGTCCAACTCTTCTGTGTATGATCTACTCCTAATAATGCTTTTCAACAAAACTAAATCATAATGGGAGTGAGAAGGATTATACCTGGCTGACCAATGCTTTTTGTTTGCCTGTGTCAATTCTTCTTGAAGGTTGCAGTGGAATCTTATTTATAATTGACTAATCTTGTGTCTCTTAATGAATTTCAAGAAACAAAATTTAGTGCAGAAATACTGTTTAGTTTTGGACAGCGTGGACAAGGCAACCCTGAAGTAAGATTTCCCCTCATTTTCTGTTGGAATACACTGATACACTGATCGTGGGTACAATTCTTTGCAGGCTCCTGTGTAAAAGAAGAATAAATACACTTTTTTTTTTTTTATCTGCAAAACATTTAAGCACTATTTTTTTTTCAAAGCTGAACTTAGCCTTTAAATCCTAGCATAGAACTGCCTGTGTTGAAAGCAATGTGGTTTCCTTTTCCACATTTCATTGATATACGATCCTGTTCCCAGGAGTTAGCTGAAGCCTTAGTTTTGCTGACCATTCAGAAAATCAGACTTCCAAAGAGACAACATGGGAATATATACTGGTTCTTTTGTGATGAATTTTACATGAATTGTCTATGCCACAGTGTCATCCTTCCTGTAATTTATACTCAATTAGTTTGAGCTAACACTGAGTGCAGCCAGTAAAAAGCCTGTTTAAAGCAATTAGTAGCGATTGTATTTTTTTTAGGTTATAGCATTTTGGTCTAGTAATTAGGTATTGAAAATTATATGATCTGTTTCTTATTTTCCTGGTTTACTTCCAAATTCAATATTTACTGTTTTATGAAAATTGGCACAAGTATGCATCTTTTTCTTATGCATAAAATTTCGTTTTTTTCTCTAATCAAGGATTTTGGTGAATTTGGCATAATTTATTATTATTTATATTGCAAACAGTTATATCATTTAATGTCCATGCCTCCTTGATTGTAAGCCACTGAAAACAGAGGCTCTGCATCTTATACTTCACTGTAGACTATTGGCTGATTTTTGGAGATCTTAATTGGTGTGGATATCTTTATTGGTGTGCATTTAACCTTTCTTTTTAAATAAAGTAACACTAAAACCAAAAATGAAGAATCTTGTTAGCACTAGATGCTTTAAACTGCCAAATGTCCTCAACAGTGCTAGCTGTGTTGGTGGTAGTGTCTACTTATGTACTGACATTTTACCTATGGTAAAGAATGCTGACAACTGAACAGATTGAGAGTGCAGAAGCTGTTTATTGTAGCGTAGCAGTTCAAATTCAAGTCAGAAGCATCTGTGAAGGGACTCAAATGCAAGCTGTGTATATGCATAATGTTCCTCCATTTAATAAAGCAGTTATTTTACACCAAGCTTGGGGAAAGGCATGATTATTACTGTAGGTAAAACTGGTTTGAATAGCTAGGCTGATTGGTTTCTCAGGAGTGATGAGTGCTGGCTGGAAACTGTAACTGTTTTAGGTCAAAACATCCTGCTTTTAAAGTGGTTGTAAACCCCTACATATACCCAGTGAAGTGATTTGCCCTCCAGTGATAAACTGAGATGAACGAAATCCTCCTACTACATAAGTAGTACTTGTTTATCTGCAGTATCCTAAAGCACACATTTTGCACAGCATTTCTATGATTCCAGAGGTCGGTGTCAGGGATCTGATGTAAAAAAACTGCATTGCATACTGTAGAGCAGGGAGCTGAGTGTTATCTGAGACCTGAGTGGAGGGAATGGACACACTCCCCTCAACACAGTCCATAGGGAAACATGCACTGCTGAGTCTGTTAATCACTTGCTATGTGCTGGAGGGAGGGTGGCAGGCCTTCTCCTGGGATTACTTGGTGTCAATGTAGACCATCAGAAGTGACTCATGCAGATAGCAAAAGTATGACAGAGCAGACAAAAATCATATGAGGTGCTTTGGGTCAAGGAAATGTACACTATAGAAGGTTATGCTTTACTTTTCATTTAAGGGGTTTAAAACCATTTTAAGACTTACTTTGATTGAAAGCTCAGATGAATAAAAGATGGGTCACCCCTATGTGTAAATTTCAACTTGCATTATTGATCTCTTTAAATAATGAGAATTTCTAGCAGGTGGTAAGGAGGCAGAGGAAAAATCTCAACCACTTGCTGCCTGCCTGCAGTAGATTTACGTATGTTGCAGTGAACATCCTGGTTTTTGAACACAGCACGAGTTTATCAGAAAGTTTCAGCCAGTGATTTTGGCTGAAACCTGATAATTGGTTGTGGCCAATCACAGCACAGCGTTCTGTGTTTGCAAACACACAGAACTCTGTGTACACAGAGCAGCAATCCGGCTGTTTGTTCTCCCTGAAAAGCAGAGAGAAAAAGCAGCCAGATATGTGAGTAAATGCAGCACACATTACAGTTGTTAGGCACACAGCTAACCCCTTCATTGCCCCTTTATATTAACCCCTTCCCAGCCAGGGTCATTAGTATAGTGTACACTACTATCACTGTGTTAGTGTCACTAACAACGTCCGTGTCCGTTACCACCAGATTGCCCGCCACACTATCACAGTAACACTATAAAGCGCTGATCACTGCCATTACAAGTAGTGTCTGTACGATTCAAAATTTTGATCACTTTTGGTTTTTACCAAATACATGTAGCAGAATACATTTTGGCCAAAATTTATGAAGAAATTTTATTTTATTGGATAATTTTTATAACAAAGTAAAAAATTGGGGGTCTTTTATTCTTTATATAATAAAAAATAAAAAAGTAGTGAATCAAATACCACTAAAAGAAAGCTCTGTGTGTTAAAAAAAAATATAAATTTAATTTGGGTACAGTGTTGCATGACTAAGCAATTTTCAGTTAAAGTAGCGCAGTGCTGAATAGCAAAAAAATGCTCTGGTCTTGAAAGGGGTAAAACCTTCCAGAGGTCAAGTAGTTACCAGTGCTTGCTTCCCAAGCTTGTTTTGTAAAGGTATTTTGAACCACAGACTTATGTCAGGTCTCCTGTGTCTTATGGCTACAACTGCTCTTGAGTGCTGTAGTTGGCAATGCCACTCTTGTGTAACGAGACATGTTAAGTCATCAGTAAATAAAAAAAAAACTTCCACAAAACCCAGGATTTACTGTAAAACTAAACCTGCAATACATGATAGTGGGCTGCAAATTAAAGGTTAGGTTGAGGTGTTAACCCCTTGGTGCCAATGTAACACAAATATGCAGCCTCACAGAACTGTGCTTATTTCCGTGGGGCCACATATTTGCGTAACTGTCTGTGCTGGGAGTACGACGCACAGCGAGCTCCCAGCAAAAAGACAGGGGTGTCACTGAGAGCCCGGGGTCCTATTCTAACGATCGGGACCTGGGACTCCCGATTCTGTGTCACATGATCGCTGTGATAGCCTCTGATAGGCTATCACAGTGATCAGTCACTGTATAGCCCCCCCCCCCCCTTGTGTTTTTTTTTTTCTTTATGAATGGAGGAGAGAGATACATTGTATCGCTCTCTCTACTTGCATTGAGGTAAAAAAAACAAAAAACTTTGTTAAATATTAAATATCTAAATCAAGGTTTGATCTACTTCAGTGCCAGGGTTAGTGTTTGGGTCAGGGTCAAAGGTCAGGATTTTTTTTTTTTTTTTATAAATTGTTATCAGTGTCAGTGTGTTTTTAGGTTAAAAAAAAAAAACAGCAAAAAAAAATTTGCACTATTTCTGGGCTGTACTGTGGGTACAAACAACAAATAACATACACATAGTATCGCTGCGATCATCAAGAGCTGGAAAATTTATTTTGGGTTGTTCTTTTGTGGTAGGTTTTGGTTGTAACACACAGCTAAATTTAAAATAAAGATTTTTTTTTTGCTATTTTGGGCCAGTTTTCTTTTGATGATAAAAAAAATTAAAAACATCAGGACATATCCATTACCATTTTACCACCAAATGAAAAAAAACGTGGTGTAATCCACTTGGATGTACACAGTAGTTGTGATGATATGTATGGTTTTGTTAACACATGTCAAAGTTGCAAGATTGGGCTTAGGCGTTAAGATTTGTTTTACCCTTAGGTGTGAAGGGGTTACAAAAAATTTAGGAATATTGTCTTTGCAATTTCAGCAAGATTATTATACCTATCCTTGTATATTTTTAGATAGCACCAACAAAAGTTTAACTGGCAACATTTCTACTGGCAGGGCTCTTTATGTTGCAATTCGGGTATTTTTTACACCTGTTATAATTTAATATATTATGGGAGGTTGCTGAAACATAATACCACAATTTTTAAGAGCAAAATTATTTATCACCCAGGCTATGGTTGTGGGGTAAATTTGTTTATTTCAAGGTAAACCATCTGAAAGCAAGACACCTGAATTTTGGTTTGTTGACATGAAAAAGAGCATTACCAGAAATAGTAGAATTGAGTGCAATTGTGTAATAGCATCCTTTTGTAATTTGAAAATCAACCAAAACATGACTTTTTTTCATTACTGTGTGTTACATTCTGCTCAGTAAAACTTTGTGAGAGACCTCATTGTGTTTTTGTTTTTATTTAATTTTTTATTTATTTTGCTTTGTGTAGTTGGTGCTGTGACTTGTTTGTGCTCATCTCTGTCCTGTAGGCAACATGCCATTCCCTACTGAATAAAGCTACAGTAAAAGAAAAAAAGGAAAACAAAAAATCAGTAAGTTTGTAGAACTTTCTCTTAGCCATTTTCTTCCCCAACACAACAAAAAATTGACCTCTGGAACCAAAAATAAAGCTGAACAGTTTTTGTTATGTTTTATTTGTTAAAGCATCTTCACTCCAGCCTCCAGTCCTTCACTGTCAAAATCATTCTACTAATTCTGGCTCAGAAAGCTTTCATTTCAATTAACACACTGAAATTCTTTTGTTTTGCTTCTCCTCTGTGTGACTGATTTGATACGATGAAAAGGAATATGTTTTTGGTATTACGTCTTGAGTATTGTTGACGATATGTAATGCAGGGGTTTTTCGAATACTATTTCTACACTTTAAGGTGTGCTCATCTGCTGCTTTCTAGTTGCTTGGGGTGCATTGCCCATTCTTTTCTAATATGGGGTCTTTTCTCCTTCAAACTGTTAACGAAAATGATGTGCAATATAAATTGTTTTCAATTTTCCACCGGCTCAGCTTTAGGCCTTTGCTAGCCCAAATTCTACAGGTGAGGTGAGTACTGTGTTTTTATTTCTCCTTGTATAATTACATTCATTTCTGTTTTGTTAGCTTAAAGTGTATGTAAACCCTGCAATGAACTTTTCGTTTTTGTTTTCCTTTGCTCTGTTCAATATAACCTTTGAAAACATTGTTATCTGTTTTATTTTTGGTTAGTGCGCAGAAAAAAAATTGATTTAGTCAGATCCAAGGTTGGCTTCATTGCTCCTTTGTTGATAGCATGGGAATGAGTGTAGCCACACTAAGACAAGAATTGTTACTGTCAGAATTACCAGATGAAAAAAAATAAATAAAACTGCAGCAACCACATCTAAGGATTGGTACGTTGCAATATATATATATTTTATCAAAAGACAATGGGCAGGACTGACTCCACTCAGTCCACACAAATGCTCCAAGAGGAGTCGTTTAAGAACTGAGCACATTTCTGGCAGATCAACAGACATTTTTCTGTAACTGCCTTGTCTTAAAAATAAATAAACCTAGGCAAAAATATTCATTTATTGCCTTGAAATCCAGTTTAATTCAGTCATGAACTTATAGCTGAAAACATAAAAAAAAATTAATTAAAATTAACAGTAGTCCATTATTAGGATATTTTTATTCAGTATTTAATACATGCACCTACATATACTGGTTGAGGAATAAATAGGGCCAGGATGTGCAGTTCCCAGTTGTTAGAATTGTATAGTGGCCCCATGAGTAACTAGGAGAATCCATAGACAGGAGCAATTTCTTGAGTTAAGTCATTACTGCTTGGGTTATGCTGGCTCCTTCAGGTTAGTGATCACTGGCCATAAAAAAGACAGGAATCCAGCCCAGGCATTACTTCTCCCAGGTCAGCTAAGCCTCGGTTTTGTGCTAGTATCTGAAGTGATGGCTGCTTCCCAAGTCCTTTCCAGTGCACCCTCACTTGCAGGAAATGATGTATACTGATTAGGCTTACCCAGAGAAGGTGTTTTGCCACCAATATGGTTTACTCAGCGGGTCTCCATGGAGAAAGAATTCTGGGTTTTTCAGCTGGTGACCTCGCTATTTCCTATTTGGATAAAACCCTGCAGGGTCATTGCATTTGCGATGCAGGTAAAGTAGAGGTCTCATGGTTTTTATGCCAGCCTGTTTCACAATACCCAATGCAAACAGAGATGTCCAGCCTATCCCAGACATCAAGAGTCTTCACAGTCAGTGATTGCTTCACCTCATCAGGGGGACTAAATGGCGTCTGTTGACATCAAGGATGCCTACCTACACATCCCAGTCTTCTCGCCTCACAAATGATTTCTGCACTATGCAGTGGGGAATCGCAACTACCAATGTGTGGCATTATGCTTTGGCCTGTCCACAGCCCCCAGGGTGATATAAGGGTGTTAACTCCTGTTTTGAGATTGTTGAGAACCCAAGGGATTCCCATTTTGGGATACCTGGACAGCTTGCTCCTGCAAGAGCAATTGCATTGAAGACTGACGCATTACATCCAGGTTGAAGGTACAAGCCCTGGGAAGGTTCTGCTTGGTGCTAAACCTTCAGACGCTGACCTTGGTTCTTTCCCAATGCCTGGAACACTTGAGTTTAATCCTAAAAATGTCCCAAACAAAGATACTGCTTCAACAGAAGTGCCTGTCTCCTTGAGCCCATGTGCAGTCACTAAGGACATTGGAAGGTCCATCAATCTGGGCATGCAAGAGAGTGCTGTGGAGGCGATCCCTTATGCACAGTTTCACTGCAGAGCTCTGCAGTTTCATTTTCTAACAGTGGATCGGCCAGTGCATCTGACTCCCAAAACTAGACCAACTCTGGTATCGTATATATCCACGCAGATATGCTGGTTGCTGAGAAATCTTTCCTTCTATTGAAATGAAAGATCTTGACAATTGCCAGCCAGTCATACATGAAAGGTGTTGTGGCGTACCCCTCAGTTCAGGGAACCTGATCATCAGAGCAGCAGAAGTTGCCAGTCAAAATCCTGGAATTTCAGGCAATTCAGTTGAACCTCTTGCACTGTTTTGTCTGTCTTCATGGTCTCCCTGTAAGGGTGCAGATGCGCTATGCCACTGTGGTGGCATCCATCAATGAGGAACAAGAAGTTGTGCTGCTCAGGAAGAAGGCCTTAGTTTTGTCTTAGGCAGAATTTAACGTTCCAGCCATCTCCACTGTCCACATTCCCAGCGTGAACATTTACAGGCATATTTTTTCAGATATCAGCTGAATCTGGGAGAATGAGTCTTTCTCCTGCAGGTGCACACAAAGAGATTTTGTCTGTTGTAGGGAGTGCCAGATTTGGTTCTCTTGGCATCCAGATTCAACAACAAACTAGATAAGTTTGTGTCCCACACCAAGGATCCTCTGGCCATTGCAGTGGATGCGCAGTTGACTCCCTCTGATCAGTCTTCTCGATTTGATTTCTCAACTCCCATTCCTGTTACTCAGGATAAAGATGGAGGGCATTTTGTAATCCTGATCGCACTGTCCTTTTCTTGTGACATGGAATGCAGGCATTTTAGACATCTTGTCAGTCAAGCGATGGTCTCTTCCAGATCGGCCAGTTTTGACAGTGTGGCTGTTGAAGCCTAGATCCTGAGAGACTGGAGTTTCAGACTGTGATTCCTACCACCAACCTTCCTTCAGGGCTAGAAAGCTGAAAAAGAGCAGACAAGGGCACACTCTCATCATGCATTATTGTGGTATACCACGTGTTTATTACATAGACAAATGGATGTGTACTCACAAACCAACGAAGATAAAAGCAGAATATGTGGTCCACAATGCGGACCACATATTCTGCTTTTATCTTCGTTGGTTTGTTAGTATACATCCATTTGTCTATGTAATAAACACGTGGTATACCAAGGTAATGCACGATGAGAGTGCGCCCTTGTCTGCTCTTTTTCACCAGTGTTCAGATTTCCCAATCTTTGAAGGGCAGCACCTCTTCATCTGGCATCCTGAATTTCTTTTAGTTTGCATGAAGATTGGAGCGCTGGTTTCGTTTGTTTGTCTTTAGGGCTAGAAAGATGACCAAGAAGCTGCTCCAGGAATGTGTAGCATTGTACTTGGAAGGCTTATTTCAGTTGGCATGAATTTCCTTCCTCGACAGTCTGTTGTGGAGCAGATTCTAGCTTTACTCCACTCTGGTCTGGAGATGTGCTTGGCTTTGAGTACCATCAAGGGACAACTCTCAGCCTTGCCATGCTTTTTCAGAAACCTGTTGCATCTTATTCCTTGGGGAAAGCTTTTCTTCAGGGTTTCATTTGGATTGTTCCTGTGATCTCCTCTGTGTCAGTGGGACCTTTAAAGTGGTAGTGAACTCTAGTATAAAAAAAAAAAGTGTTCCTTTGCAAGACCAAGGCATAATGTGAAACTTGCCTTTAAAACGAAGCCCTCTAGCAGCGCGCTGTCACCACTGGCAGAGCTTCCATCTTCACTCGGTCCTTCTTCTGAGTTCAAGGGCTCCAGTGGTTTGAATGGTTGAGCCGCAATGATGTCAATCCCGCGTATGCGCATAGGAGTTACTTTTTACAGCACACAGCTCTGAATGAATGGCACAGGCATATGCCAATCCTTCAGCAGGCATGTTTAGAAGATATTTACAGTACTTACAGGTAAGCCTTATTATAGGGTTGCCTGCAAGTACAAGTTGAAAAACAGACTTTACTACCATTTAACCTAGTCTTGTCGGTTTTGCAGTCCTGTCCTGGTTCTTCACCAGGATTGGATGGTGTTGAGGTCTTCATCCATTTTTTTTTTTTTGCTTTAAAGTGGTTTGTTCGTTTCACCTGAAATCAAGACATTGTGTTGCCATCCTTTGCTGTCTTCTCTCTGGCAGCTGTCCATTCTGGCTGCGGTAGGGGGCTATTCAGTGTATCACACCGCTTTAATTTTTTTTCACTCAACTTTATTTGAAGTGTACATTTCATTCAGTGTGATGCGGTGCTGTACAGTGATGGTCGGTGCGCTGCAATAAAATGCACCATGTCCATTTTATCGCAACCATGGGCTGCGTTGCAGTGTGAATGGGACACACTTCTGTGTGTCCTTTCAGTGACTGCAGTTTACATTGCAGTGAAACACCGGTTACTACAAACAGTGTTAATTTACCCTAAGTGTCCAAAAGAGAAGGTCCTTGACACTTTTGATGTTGTATGGGCTGGTATCTGAGATCTATGACTTCCTGCCTGAAGGACCTTGTAAGTGGCAGGCTATTTATAAATCCACTATTTATAGGTGGATTTGTCAGCCACTTTTTCAGGCCTATGGGATCAAAGGTGAGGTTCCTCCTTTCCTGGTGTCAGTGCTTCCTGGGCTGTTAAGCATCAATCTTCTGTTTAAGCTTAAGTCTAAGGCTGCTACCTAGTCTTCTCTTCAAATGTTTGCAAAATTCCATCAGGTCGTTGTCTTTCCCTCTGCAGATTCTATCAGGTCAGGTTTTGCCTTTGCGGCAGCAAGTTTCAAAGAATGGTCTTGCAAGTGTCTTCATAAGGGACCTCTCTATTTTCTGTTTGGGGATTTGGACTTGTTGGTCTTGTTGCTGTGTTACCCTCCCCTCTGTTTTCATTGCTTTGGGACATCCAATGTAGGATTTTTAATTTGCCTGTAAAATTCTCTTCTGTAGTTCATTACAGGGCACAGAGATTTCCCCCAGACCTGTGATCTGTGTTCCTCATTGCTTGCTACAAAACTAAGGCTTACCTGAGCTGGGAGGGGTTATGCCTGGGCATGGATTCCTACCTTTCACCCATTCACCTGAAGGGGCAGCATAACCCATGTTGTAATGGCTGTTAACCACTTCCCGCAAGCCGTATGCATAAATGCGGCCTCTTGGAGGGTGGGCCATAATACCCAAGCAGCTGCATATATGTGCCCTGTGTAAACAATTTACTATGCGGAGAGCGCACTTCCTGCACGCTCCCAGCACAGTAACCAGTGGGGACCGGTAAGCTATTGAAGAATACTTGCAATGGGTAAACTCCTGATGCATACTTGCCATCAGGAGCATTTTAATCACGTGACAGCCAATCACAGCTGTCACGTGACCTGATTGTCCGCCTCCCAGCTTTTAGAACTTTTAAAGGGCCAGGAAGCAGTCGGCAGGAAGGGATTAAAGTGGTTGTAAAGGCTATTTTGTGTTCTAAAATAACAAACATGTTATACTTACCTGCTCTGTGAAATGGTATTGCACAGATTGGGGTCCCCCGCTGGCACTTTATGCTTCTCCTTTTCTCTGGCTGTCACTCTAGGTAGATGCTTCTTATGGCAGCACACCTGCAGGCTTGTTTCTGAGCTGTATGCATTCATAAATACAGCGTGGCTCTACCCTGCCCCCCATTCCCTCCTCCCAGAATTTAATTGACAGCAGCAGAAGCCAATGGCTCCCACTGCTCTTACTAAGTACTGTGAGGAGAGGAAGAGTAGTGCTGCTGCAATTGGGCACAGCACAGGATTGAGAGAGAAGGCTCAATCCAAGGAGGGTGCAGGGTCAATACATCCACTGGGATATTTTTTTTACCTTAAAGTGGTTTAGGCAGAACATTTTTTACCTTAATTTATTCTCCTCATTAATTCCTCTGTATCCTATGATGTACTCCAAGAAAAGGAGTTTACAGGTAAACCAAAAATTCTAATATTGCCATGTAATCTGTGGTGAAGTTCTGAGCTGCATATGACCAAATAGGGGTAACAAGGATACGTGTAATTTTTTTCCAGGTCAACAGCTGTCTTCCTTCTGTGTACAATTTTCATGCATTCCTTTGCAAAAGTGTAAAATCAAATTTTGCAGTTTAACTTTCATAGTTAAAAGCAACTTACAGGTGGAGTATTCTGTGTTTTAGCAAGCATAATGTCCTCACAAATAATAGAATGTGGCTTCTTGCAGGAGAGCACCTGCAGGACATGGATCAGAGATATGTGTTTTATCCATTGGTGTTTTCCCCAGTAGAAGGCTTTTTACACCTGTCAGTCATCTGGATTTATATGCTTTCACAAGGAATGTTCTTTTTCCAACAATCCCAGGAATTGATCTATATGGAAAGAAGCCTCTTTTACCCAGGGAAACCGTTTTGGGGTCCGATTACAAGAAACCTATTTTAGTTTAGCTTTGTTTTAGGTTACTGTATGGAAATAAAACCATAAAATATTTTGTGTTTGTATCAGGTTTGCTACATACATAGTACTTCTTTTTACATTATACTGACATTCATTTTAAGATACAAAAGGGTTTTGGCTTGACATGCATGTAAAAAACATCTAGTGCAGTTGTGTCTATTGTTTCTAGCCAAATATAATCTGCTGCTAGCTTCTTGCATGTTCCCCAAATATCCATATAGCCTGTCTTATTTTATTGGGATGCGCCTGGAGTTAGAAGATAGTTATGTCCACAACCACATAATTTCAAGAGTGTATTGAAATGTACCCTTTTTGCTTCTCAATTTGCTGCTTCATGTTGTCATTTGTAATTGAAAACAGTTCATGCTTCAGTTGTATACAAATCTGTTTCAAGTGACTCCAGAAATGGCAAAGCCACACACTGTTGCCAAAAGTATTGGGATGCCTGCCTTTACACACATGAACTTTAATGGCATTCAAGTCTTTTCCGTAGGGTTCAATATTGAGTTGGCCCAATGAAATAAATAAACCTGTGTGCGGTCCCTACTGAGATTACCACAACCAATATGGTAAATTAACAAATAAGTTGATATGTTGCCGCTAAGTCTTCATATGATCACACCACATATAAAGATAACAATATTCCTTTCAGGACAGCGCTACATATATTACAATCCTATAAAAGTCCAAGAAGCACTAAAAACCTTTGAATCCCTCTGCTAAAATCATCACAAAGCAGATATTCATAGATGCGATCCTCCTAAATATAATGCTCAAAGATGAAGTGAAATGAAAGTCCCTATCAGCTTCCATACAAATTAAGACCCTTCTGTCCGTGTGCACGAAATAGTACTTAATACAATCACCACTAGTGAGGTACCATCACCCTCTCACCTGAAGAGTAGACCTACTTAATTTCGTTCTAGTTGCGCCTTTAACCCTATTATCCCTGGGTTATGGGGATTTTCTTCGCCTTAAGGTGCTCAGAGCCTCCGGTGCAGGTGGATCGTTGGTATACATGTAGGAAAAAATGCTGATATAGTGTGTACCAGTGTATAAAATGTATTAAAACATAATTAAAAACAACACTCACAAGTAAAGTGCACTCTCCTGGTGTACCACAGATAACAGCGATATCAGAACAAAACCTCCATATGACTGCAGCAGGTGGTGGAAACTCTGTGAGCGAGGTCTGTGTCCTTCCTCCCATGCTCTCATTCCCTGATTGTCTCCTGTCAGAATAATCCTCGTGGGTTCCTTTAACGGTTTGAAATGTCACTCTCTCCACAACCTTATGTGTTATGCCTGCGTAGCTTCATTGGATGGTTGCCATCCAATGGTTTTTAGTGCTTCTTGAACTTTTATAGGATTGGAACATTGTGATATATGTAGCGCGTTTCCTGAAAGGAATATTGATTTGGCCACACTTTGCAGATTTAACAGCTTCAGCTCTTCTGGGAAGCCTGTCCACAAGGTTTAGGAGGGTGTCTATGGGAATGTTTGACCATTCTTCTAGAAGCGCATTTGTGAGGTCAGGCACTGATGTTGGATGAAAAGGCCTGACTCTCAGTCTCCACTCTAATTCATCCCAAAAGTGGTCTATCGGGTTAAGGTCAGGACTCTGTGCAGGCCAGTCGAGTTCCTCCACCCCAGACTCACTCATCCATGTCTTTATGGACCTTGCTTTGTGCACTGGTGCGCAGTCATGTTGGAACTGGAAGGGGCCATCCCCAAACTGTTCCCACAAAGTTGGGAGCATGAAATTGTCCAAAATGTCTTGGTATGCCGACGTCTTAAGAGTTCCCTTCACTGGAACTGAGGGGCTAAACACAAGCCGTGAACAACCACCCCACACAATAATCCCACCTCCACTAAACTTTACACTTGGCACAATGCAGTCAGGCAAGTACCGTTCTGGCAACCTCCAAACCCAGACATGTCCATTGGATTGCCAGACAAAGAAGAGTGATTCGTCACTCCAGAGAACATGTCTCCACTGCTCTAGAGTCCAATGGTGGTGTGCTTTACACCACTGCATTCAATGCTTTGCATTGCACTAGGTGATTTGAGGCTTGGATGCAGCTGATCGGCCATGGAAACCCATTCCATGAAGCCTACTATGCAATGTTGTTGTGCTAATCTAAAGGCCACATGAAGTTTGGAGGTCTTTAGCTAGTGACTCTGCAGACATGGATGACCGAGTTTGGGGTGGAGGAAGTTGACTGGTCTGCAGAGAGTCCTGACCTCAACCGGATAGAACAGCCAGGCCTTCTTGTCTGACATCAGTGCCTAACCTCACAAATGCACTTCTGGAGGAATGGTCAAACATTTCTATAGACACTCTCCTAAACCTTGTGGCCAGCCTTCCCAGAAGAGTTGAAGTTATAGCTAAAAAGGGTGGGCCAACTCAATAATGAACCCTACGGACTAAGACTAGGATGCCATTAGAGTGCATGTGTGTGTAATGTAGGCATTCCAATACTTTAGGCAATATAGTGTGTATGTATATATATATACACACACCAATCAGTCATAGCTTTATGACCACTCACTGTAAAAGTAGCACCATTGATTATCTTGTTAAATAGCATCTGAAAGTGGGTGGGATATATTGGGCAGCAAGTGAACATGTTGCCCCCGAAGTTGCTATGTAGCCACAGACCAGGCCGGGTGCCCATGCTGACCTGTGTCCATAGCCAAAAGCACCAAAAATGCACAGATGAGTATTTGAACTGGGCCACGGAGCAATGAAAGAAGGTTGTTTTGTCTGATGAATTCAAGAATAGTTTGAAGAACACAACACCATATTTAAGGTTTTAACTTGGCCTCCAATTCTCCAAATATCAATCCAAATGAGTATCTGTGGTATGTTCTGGAAAAACAAGTCCAATCCATAGAGGCCCCACCTCGCAATTTACAGGACTTAAAAGTATCTGCTACTAATGGCTTGATACCTGATGCCACAGTGTACCTTTAGTGGTCTAGTTGGGTTCATACATCAGTGGATTATAATGGGCAGTCATAATGTTATGGCTAATCAATGTATGTGTGTGTATGTATATAATTTTTTTTATTTTGCCTTTTAAATAACCTACTAAAGCTATAATTTGTTGATGGTTCATAGACAAAAAGTACTAATGGGGAGATCTGATTTAAAGTGGAGTTCCACCTGAAAAAAATATAATAAAAGTCAGCTACAAAAACTGTAGCTTCTGACCTTTAAAATACAGCCACTTACCTTTCCAATGGTGTCCTCACAACCGCTGGTTTCGCCGGCCGTCTTCTCACCCTGGCGCCGGCATCTTCAGTGTGGGCACCCAGCTGTGACCACTTACGGCGCGAGAAGCGCTGCACTTTGTGAATAGCCCCATAGTCTTCTGGGACCTGTCACGTGTCCCAGAAGATTGAGGAGGGAGGACAACTTCCATTTCCGATCTAGGTGATCGCAGCAGAAGTGGGAGCAGGTACCTGTCAAATTCGGGTACCTGCTCCCCAAAGGTGCCAATCTTTAATAGGGAGCGGGGGACAAAGGCTTAAAGCGAACTTCCTCTTTTGGGTGGAGCTCCGCTTTAAGAAGGCTTTACTGTGGTTAGGTTTAATAAGTGACTTAGTAACATACGATCCCACTGTTAAAGCAATTTGAACTCTTGATGTGGAAGTTGGAATTGTTTTGAATGAGTTGGCTTTTCCTTCTCTCAGGACTAATATTAACAAAATAATTATCTGTTTGGGGGATTGTAACACCTGGACTGTTCAGTAAACAAGGGCCCTATCATATCAGTTATTATCAGGATTTAAACCAAACTAAACAAAACTGTTTTATTTGCTATAAATGGGTTGTATGTGAGCTTGACTTTGAGGCCTGCAGTTCTCTCTATGCTGCTGTTAGTGTTTTTTATGACAAGTGACTTCACAGTGGTTCACACTGATCCATTTCTGGGCATATTGGCAGGGGATTTTAGTGTTGTATTTATGTAGCTGGAAATCCCATTGTCACAGAATGAAAATATTTCCTCTTGACTGCTACAGAAACAAGGCTTAGCATAATTTGGACTGTCCTTACTGTTAATGGCTTTTTTCAAACCCTTCCTGTTTAAAAATATTTTTTTTGTGTGAAGCTGCCACTAAAAATCCTGAATTCAGCTGGTCTTTCAACTGTTAATAGACCCAGCTGATTGGTGGTGAAATGAATTCTGCTCAGTTTAGAGATCAGTGTACAATGCTTTCTTCCTGATCAGCTTGGGAAGATGTAATTCTGTGGACAGTCTATATCTCTTGTGCCATCCTTTGTTAAATGAAGGCCATCTCTGCGTGACAGTATGTAGATAAGCCTACAATGTAGCCAGTTGAACAGCATTTCCTTCTTGGCGTCATACAGTTAATATTTAGTAACAGCTTAGTTACTGAATTAATGCAGCTCACCCATTATCTCCTTTGATGAATTTTCATTTCCTTAAATGTATCACACTATATTGATTTTGTAATAAATTTATATCAGATACTCTTGATGTAGTTGAACTTTTGGGAGTTTTTTCTTGATTTTTTTTTTCTACCACCTTTAAACATGCATTGTTTGTGTTTTACAGGTTGTGAGCCAGAGGTTTCCCCAGAACAGCATTGGTGCAGTTGGAAGTGCTATGTTCCTCAGGTTCATTAACCCGGCCATTGTGTCTCCTTATGAAGCAGGGATATTGGATAAGAAGCCACCACCCAGAATAGAACGTGGCTTAAAATTAATGTCTAAGGTAACTTACTATCTTGTTCAGGGGGCTACATACTCTAGCATTTCCTCTATTCTCCTCTGCTCCATGTTTTTTCAACTTCCGAAGGCGACAGGAAAGCAAGACTCTAAAATCTCTTATGGTGCTGTCTGTGTCCTGGCTTTAACATTGTGGAAATCACAAATCAAAGGTGGTGTTAATGCTTTTTCTTGAAGTGTATTTCCACCTTTGCTGTCACATTTAAGATAAAAACATTCTTTGTCTGTTACATGTTCCCATTCACACAGCATACCTAAAAATATTTGTAAATATTTCTTGCTTTTCTAGTTGTTTCTTTAGAACAGGCCTTGGAATAGTTGGCAAGCTACTCTGAAAAAATGCAAAGTAAAATTAGAGGGAGAAAATGGAGACAGACAGAGTTCCACTTACCGACATACAATGCAGAACCCACAGTTCAAGATCTTTAACCCTTTTTTGGGAAAGACAGTTTAATGTATAGTTTACTGCTGATAATGAAATCTGGCAACACAGTACAGACTGGCTTTAATTTCCCCAGTCCCTTTAACATTACATAAAAGGGGAAAACCTAATTTTTGGAATTTTCAAAAAAAGTGAAAATGTAAGCAGCAATTATAAATTATTTTTAAGTTCTTCTATGTGAATGTAAGCATGTTACAAATTTAAAGTTGGTGTTATCCTTATTTGGCTACAAAAATGGAAATACACTATAATATCTATCTTTATCAAGAAGCCGCCTGTTTAGGAAAGGTACGAATACACATGTCTAGATAATTTCTCTTGTGGTTTTTGTTTCTTACTTTGGGGTCCTGTTCATGAAAACATTTTACGCATCTGTAAAAATTGCATTGCAGGTTGCATGGAAATTAGGTGGCACAGCAAATGAGTTTTTTAACCTTATGGGGGTTCACACTTCGTGCTGATGCTAAAAGGAGAGCTGCTAGATGTGAACTTTTTCTGTGTTTGATATTTAGTTATGTAACTAGATTTAGATGAATGCTGTTTATCTTCAGTCACATTTTCTATCACCTAACAAAGTTTTGTGAAAGCTGATTACTTTTATCATTGATTAAATTATCTTTAAAGAATAAATACACTGCCCTGTCCCCAGTGTACTTCCAGGGATGCCGAGCTGTCAGTGCCCACACAGCCAGCCCAGCGGTCCGTGGATTTGAAATCCTCACTCTTCTTCCTCTTCTCTGTGCAGCGCTTCTGGGACAGATTAGAGCAATGCTCTGTGAGGACACTGACCAGTCGGAACTGCTCTGATCCTTCCCAGGAGGACTGCACAGAGAAGAGTGAGAAGAATGTGCAATGTGCATTCCCAATCCCCGGTCCACTTTCTGGCTGCGTTGGCACTGACAACTCTGCATCCCTGGAGGTAAGTACTGGGGGGGGGGGGGGGGGGGCGTATGGTATTAGTTCACCTTTACGTTATGGTGAGTAGGGCGTATGATGTTCACCTTTTTAAAAAAAAATTTCTATAAAGGTAAACTAACTCTTTAAGTATTGGTATTTCAGTTCAAATAATTTCATGTTTACATTGTGTATGTATTAGATTCTCCAGAGCATTGCCAACCATGTCTTGTTTACAAAAGAGGAGCATATGCGCCCTTTTAATGAATTTGTGAAGAACAACTT
Organism: Staurois parvus; assembly: GCF_062004578.1. NCBI lineage: Eukaryota > Metazoa > Chordata > Amphibia > Anura > Ranidae > Staurois > Staurois parvus. The sequence continues at coordinate 2,129,002 of NW_028318002.1, forward strand.
TGATGCTGCACGACGGTAAGAAAAGATGTCTGTTCCTGTTAATATCAACTTTAGAACGAGTCTCTCGCATTTACCTCATGCCAAACCCTTGTCTTTGCTGCACCCTACTGTTTCTAAGCAGTAAAGGCTTTGCAAAAATGTGCTTTCGTGATGTTTTTTTTTATAGGAAATAGACGCTGTTATTACTAATTGAAGTGCCGTATTCTTTGCTATTGCTGCATTCCCAATCTTGCTTTTGCTGCATTCCATCTCCCCACTGTTTCTCTGCATCGAACACACACACACACACACGTACACACACGTACACACACACGTACACACACACGTACACACACACGTACACACACACGTACACACACGTACACACGTATTTGGACGCCTCTCCAAATCATTGGATTCAGGTGTGTTCGAATCACCTCCATGGCCACAGGTGTATAAAATCAAGCACCTAGGCATACAGACTGCTTCTACAAACATTTGTGAAAGAATGGGTCACTCTCAAGAGCCCAGCAAATTCAACCGTGGTACCGTGATAGGTTGCCTCCTGTGCAATAAGTCCATCCGTGAAATTTCCTTGCTACTAAATATTCCACAGTCAACTGTTAGTGATATTATAACAAAGTGGAAGCAACTGGGAACAACAGCAACTCGGGCATGAAGTGGTAGGCCACGTAAAATGACAGAGCAGAAGTCGCCAACTGTCTGCAGAGTCAATAGCTAAAGACTTCCAAACTTTGTGTGGCCTTCAGATTAGCACAATAACAGTGTGTAGAGAGCTTCATGGAATGGGTTTCCATGGCCGAGCAGCTGCATCCAAGCCTTACATCACCAAGTGCAATGCAAAGCGTCGGATGCAGTAGTGTAAAACACACCACCACTGGACTCTAGAACAGTGGAGAAGTGTTCTCTGGAGTGACGAATCACGCTTCCCTGTCTGGCAATCCAATGGATGTGTCTGGGTTTGGTGGTTGCAGGAGAACGGCTCTTGCCTGACTGCATTGTGCCAATTGTAAAGTTTGGTGTAGGGGGGATTATGATGTGCGGTTGTTTTTCAGGGGTTGGGCTTAGCCCCTTAGTTCCAATGAAGGGAGCTCTTACAGTGCCTTGAAAAAGTATTCATACCCCTTTTCCACATTTTGTCATGTTACAATGAAAAATGTAAATGTATTTTATTGGGATTTTATGTGATAAACCAACACAAAGTGGCACATAATTGTGAAGTGGAACGAAAATGATTAATGGTTTTAAAACATTTTTTCCAAATAAAGATCTGAAAAGTGTGGCGTGCATTTATATTCAAACCCCCCCCCCCCCCGAGTCAATACTTTGTAGAACCACCTTTCACTGAAATTACAGCTGCAAGTTTGTTTGGGTAAGTCTCTACCAGTTTTGCACATATAGAGAGTGACATTTTTGCCCATTCTTCTTTGCAAAATAGCTCAAGCTCTGTCAGATTGCATGGAGAGCGTCTGTGTACCCCAATTTTCAAGTCTTGCCACAGATTCTCAATTGGATTTAGGTCTGGACTTTGACTGGGCAGTTCTAACACATGATTCTGCTTTGATCTAAACCATTCCATTGTAGCTCTGGCTGTATGTTTAGGGTCGTTGTCCTGCTGGAAGGTGAACCTCTGCCCCAGTCTCAAGTCTTTTGCAGACTAACAGGTTTTCTTCTAAAATTGCCCTGTATTTGGCTCCATCCATCTTCCTATTAACTCTAACCAGCTTCCCTGTCCCTGCTGAAAAAAAGCATTTCCACAACATGATGCTGCCACCAGGATGTTTCACAGTGGGGATGGTGAGTTCAGGGTGGTGTGCAATGTTAGTTTTCCGCCACACACAGCGTTTTGCTTTTAGATCAAAAAATTTTGGTCTCATCTGAGAATTGCGCGGTCATGCAACACTGTGCAAATTTATATTATTTTGTTCGCACAAATAGAGCTTTTTTTTTTTGGGTGGTATTTGATAATCACTGGGTTTTTTTTATTCTTTGTGCTATACATGAAAAAAGATCAAAAATTGAAGGGGGAAAAAAAAGTGTAACTTTTTGCTATAAAACATCAAATAAAAAATAACATTTCTTCAAAAAATTTAGGCCAAAAGGTGTTCTGCTACATGTCTTTAGTTAATAACGAAAATCCCGATAGGTGTATAGTAATTGCTTTGCACGAAAGTTTTAGCGTCTACAAATGGCTGTGTATATATATATATACTGGAATTTTAAATTTTATTTTTAATACTAGTAATGGCGACGATCAGTGACTTATAGTGAGACTGTGATAGTACGACATACATTCTGACACTGGGTGGGGACTGACCATCTGCCACTGATATCTCCAGTGACACTAATACAGCTACTGACACTGGGCAGGAAGGGGTTAACATCTGGGTCGATCAACAGGTGAACTGTGTTTTGTGTTGTGATTACACTGTACTGTGTTCTGTTTTACTAGGGGACATGCTGGCTTTTATCTCCCTGTTTGCAGAGAGATAAAAACTAGCACTCCCTGCTGACAGGAAAGAGATCTGTGTTTACACTCAGAGATTTCTTTCCTGTCAGCTGCTCCTCAGTCCGCCTGTCTCGTTCATGAATCGCTGGCCGGGACCTGATGATTGACCCCTATGGGAGCCAATGACAGCTCGGGTAGGAGACAGCACACGCTCCCTGTACCTGAAAATGCAAAATCACACGTGTATATATGTGATTTTGCGCAGAGCGGCGTCCTGTAGCTTTAAAACTGCTATAGGGTGGCTGGAAAGTGGTTATAAAAAGAAAACTAAGCAGCCTGCACATTTAAAGCAGAACTTTGCACTTAATGTTCTTTAACAAAAGAACATACATTCCACATTAATTATGCTATCATTAGTGGTGTGTGCTATAATTTGCTTCCAGCATTGGTCCTATTTCTTCTTGCTATAGACTGCCATTTTGCTGAAGCCCAGAGCAGTCACTTCTTATTGGAAACTTTCCCCTTCTCCTTGGTTTCAGAATTTGTAGGTCACCTTCTGCAATTAAAATGTTTGCATTTCCATCCTTGATTGTACGTCTTGGCTCAGAAAGAAAGGGTGACAAGCTTTACAGTGCTGAAGTTCATAGCAATGCAGACGGAGAAAGTAGAGAATATCAGGGAGATCAGATGTCAATCCTTCTAAAGCCTAGTACACATGATTAGAAAATCGTACAAAAAAAATATACCACTTTCAAAGCAATCATACGATAATCTGAACATTAGTACATAGCTTTCGTTCGAAATTATTGGAAAGGGACAATCAATTAATTTTTCTCTTACCAGATTGTACAATTGTCATTTTAATCAGTACAGTTTTTGTCCGAAAATACAATACAAATACATTACAATACATGACATCCTTTCCGAATTTGTAGTCTGTCCTATGATAATTTTTGCATCTTTAGTAACCTTTTTATTATCAATATGAGACTAGCATGCAAAAAAAAAAAACCCTGACAATCATTCGCCCAGTATTCTCATCATGTGTACAGGGCTTACGTTTATCTTTATTTTTGTGTGTGTGTCTGTTTCCCTGGTAGCAGAGTTTGTCCTGTCACCATTCCTGCTTTTCTTTTTTCCCTCTGTATTATGTATTCACTTCACACAGTCTGCCATTCCTCTTGCTTTCTTCCTTTTTCAGCAGCAGTAAATCTTAAAGCTGTCAGTTGATTGACCTCTAGTTGCTTTGATTTTAGGCATAGTGCCGAGAATAGAGAGCAATAAAGCATGTGCAGAGCAGGGTGAGACAGTGCATTACTGGATTTTAAACAGTATAGACACATATTTTTAATGTTTTTTACATAGCTATACCTGCAAAAGGGGTCAGCCTGAAGTGATCTATTAGGACTTCATTTTCTAACATTTCATTTTAAGGATTTATAAGCTGCAAATATATTACATGTTTGTTTTGGGGTTTAATACTGTTTTAAAAAAAAACTAGGCAAGCCTGAAAATAGGGCCAGAGCTTGGGTCATTTCTGGGCCAAAAAGTACATTTTGCTTATAATACAAGATACAGCACTGCCTTATAACAGAAGCCATTTTACACATTCTCACTTCCAGCACAAACCCTAGAAACAGAGTTCGGTCTCTACTTATGGTTAAGTGGGTGGAGTCATACAAATTTTCTTTTTCCATTTCATTCTTCGGTGCATTCAGAACTGCTAATGTATAGCATAGATATAGCCATAATTACTTTGAATTTCTAATTGTTTTCTTCAAGCTTTCCAAAGGTAAATATTTACATACTTAAAGTATACCTAAAGGCAAAATTTTTTTTAAATGTTTTGGATAGAGTGGAGATGGATTAGAACACCTGTAATGTTTTTATTGCTCTCTCTGCTTCAGATTCAACCTCTCTATTTGTCCTTTACCATTATCACCAAAAGTGAAAGTAACAAAAAAAAATCCAAATTTTTGGGTTGTCCCCAGAAAGGTAATAGAGGGGAAATCTTACAATCGGGACATAAGTTATGGTGCTTTAGGGGGCCCCAAAGGATTCCCTTAATTTGCAGGGATTTCCTCTAACTTCCTGTTTTGGCTATTGGACAAAAATAATGACATGGGTTATAACCCTCCCTTAAAGTGATATTAAAGGCTTCATTTTTTTTTTTTTTTCATAAATACACATCATACTTACCTGCTCTCTGCAGTGGTTTTGCACAGAGCAGCCAGATCCTCCACTTCTCAGGTCCCCCGTCGGCACTCCTGGCCCCTCCCTTCTGTCGGGTTCCCCCACAGCAAGCAGCTTGTCCATTCACACACGAAGCCTGCGCTTAGCCCCGCCCCCTCTTTTCTTTGGCTCACTAGCTGTGATTGACATCCTCAGGAACCTGTGACACCTGTGGTATTTTTCGTATGATTATCTGAACTTGTGTACGAAGCATCACTCCAAAATGAAAAAAGTTATGCCTATAGTTCTACTTTAAGAGAAAAGTGTGTAATTACACTTATTTTTCCTGAGCACTAGAACCATAGCTATCACTAAACTTCTGATGCGGGATCTTCTGGTCTCAGATCCTGCAGCTGCAGTAATATGCCCACCCCTCCCTTTCTCCTGCCCAATCACAGAGCGCTTTGTATTGTCTGAACTCATTCACAAAATAGCCACCTTTTGAATGGGCCCCAAAGGTAAGGGGCGGCAGACAAAGCTGCTGCTGTATGAGAATGCAGTGTCTCTCCTGTCAGCGCCCAGGAGTGTACCGATAGCAGCACTCAGTAAAACTGTCAGATGTAGATTAAAGTGATTGGTCCATGAGATGCCATGCACCTCATTGTGCTTGACCCGTAGTAAGCCAGCTTTAACATCTTTCATTGTGCCAAATTTTACTGAATAAATACTAAAATGTAAGTTATCTAATCAAAAACCTTTTAGTAATTTTGCTCTATCATTTCCTAGGTTCTTCTTTGACATTGCAAATAATTGTCCTCCGAGTGACACTGTTAACCACAGCCTCTCCTTTATTACGGATGGAAATGTTCTTGCCTTACATCGGTTGCTTTGGAACAACCAGGAGAAGATTGGACAGTATCTATCCAGTAACAGGTGAAGATTAAAATTAGATTGGTTTTTGTTTTTTAGTACATTATTTTATTATGTCGGCATTTTCTACATCCTTAGAACAACATATAAAAAGTAGTAAGAGATTATTTCTCCAACTCAACAATATTTAAATTTTTCCACTGTTATTACTAAAACTACTGACTTTACTATAGGTTCAATGTGTTACTAAATGGAACAGATGCTTCATGTAAATTGTATTTGTTTGGCCAGAATATTTATTTGTGATAAAGGGATCTTGGTCTTGTGGCAGGAGCTGTATGCAGCTTGGCCATGCATAGTTGCTGCCTGTTTTATCATGGTTACGTGCACAGAATCATGCAGGTAAAATCAAACTATATAGTCTTTAAATAGGTAATAACAGACAGATAACAAATGTAATGCATAGAAAAATGAAACAAGAATTGTAGCTATTGCTGTCTTTTGCCAAGGTATCCCTTCATTACCAGCTTGGCAGAACTTCAAACCAAATGCGTGTGTCGCAGCCCTGGTCATGGATTAACTTGTTCCAATTTTGGCTGTGATATATACAAAACTTATTGATGGTAATGACCAGTCATAACTCTAGGAAAATTGCATTACTTTTTAATGGAAGATAGTACACATTCCTTTAGTTGTTCAAAAGTAGCAATGACATTCCTGTAGCATTAAGTTATTTAAGGTAAAAGTATCTGTTTACCTGGTTTGTGATGCATTCTTAAGTATTAGTGAGCCATAATAAAAGAAGATATATGAAATTTCTCCCTCACTGCCATGGCACTTGGGAAGAAGCTGTTCTTCAATAATTAAATGCATGGACAAATGCTTGTCGTCCTGTTCATGAAGTTTCCATATCTGATCTCTCCTAATTGGTAACTTGGTAAAACCCTAATTAACATAATCATCCCTTTTTTTTTTTATAGCTTGAAACTTTACTGGTTTTAACAGGAAGGTGATACAAAGGAAAATAATATATATATATAGATACTGTAAATACATTTTTATTACATGACATACAAGTATCAAATAGTAAGCATATATACAGAATGCACACCAGTAACAGAGGTTGTGCATCCTGACCCAGATATCAACTCGACATGTTGGGCAAATTAAAGTCATAATTCGGTCTTCGTTGGGAATACGCGAGTGCCAGGATAAGTATTTCAAGGGCATAGATATGCTATCTAAAAAGAGGGTCACTAGAAAGGTAATTTAAGCAGGGGGACCAGTTTGCTAGAAATTTGGGAAATAAGTGTGCTTTAGCGAACATATGCTCCATGTTTAAGCCTTGGTTAAGAGGATGAGTTGTTGAATATTTGGTGGGGCCTGGTTTTTCAAAGTGCGAGCAACAGAGATATACGTTCTGCTATAAGAACATGTGTGAGGATGGAATGGTACTGTCTAGGCCATTACTCCAATCTGATTCCCAGCAAAGCCAATTGGGGTTTATGTTCTTGGGAAATACCAGTGATCCTTTTAGTAAAGACTGTACATCAGTCCAGAAAGGTAATAAAATTAAGCAATTCCACTAGATGTGTGCAGCTGTTCCTCTGTGGCCACAATTTCTCCAGCAAGCTGGAGATTGAGATGAAGAGAGACGGGAGAGTCTTCCCGGTGTGTAATACCAGCTATGAATGATTTTTTTAGCCATTTCCCAGTGGGTGAGATTTTTAGAGAATCGCAGTGTGTTTTGAGCTGCTGTATGCCATTTTGTCAAGTCTGCCTTGAAATGAAGCGATTTTTTTTTTTTCCCCCACGTTTCCATGGAAGGCAAGTTTTGTTCTGCGCTTTGGAAGTGTAGCATTTTATAAAGGTACGAAATTCCTTTTAGCAAGGTTGGTGAGTTTTCATAGTATCGTATACTATCTGCGGGTAGAGTGTTGTCCAACCATTGAATTGACCTCAGAGCATGGCGAACCTGAAGGAATTTGTAGAAATCCCAATTGTGGAGGTTCAAAAGAGTGCATTCTGCCTGTCAAAAAGATCTCCTATAAAGGTGATTCCAGCTGCTGTACAGGCAGAGAGAGACAGATCTTAGCAGATGAGTTCGAATGAGGAGAGCGGGTGGTATTTCAGAGTTTGTCTTGATAGTCCAAATCGCAGCTAAAGTTTGTTTAGTTGCTTTTGTTAATGTAGTTTCTTCAGTTTGTACCCAGGGTGGTTGGGGGGAGCGAGTCCACCATTGTTTAGCTTGATTGAGCATGATAGCTTTGTAGTAAGCTTTTATGTTTGGAGCTCCCAGACCCGTTTTCCCTGATGGGGTGCATAGGGTAGAGTACCGTATTCTGGGGTGCTTGCCATCCCATATAAAGGTAGTGAGAGTCCGTTGTAGTTCAGCAATTTGGTTCATCAGAAATATAGTCAGATTCGTTCGGAAAAGGTATAGGATATGGGGCATAAGGAACATTTTAGATAAAGCAATCTTTCCAGCCCAGGATGTGCGTACATTTTTCAGGTTGGAGCATAAGTCCTGGAGTTTTTTAAGGAGGTGTTCGAGATTGATACGGATTACATTCTGAGAAGGGACTGTCAATTGTATACCTAGATAGATAAGGGTAGAAGCTGGTGCCCATGGGAAGGGGAACAAGCGCGTAAGTTGTTGTCTAGTAGCCTGATTCCAAGATAAGGAGGCAAGACTTGGATCAATTAATTTTATATAAGGAAATTTGACCAAATTTCATAAGGAGATCATAGAGAGCTGGGAGAGATTGTGTAGGATCTGTCATTACGACAATTACATCGTCTGCACATAATCCAATTTTATGGATAGTATTGCTGACTGGCAGACCGGATATTTGGGCATGTAAGCATATAGCTAGTAAAGGGCCAGGACGGCTTTAAGTATATTGCCTGCAAATCCAAATGTTTGGAGCACCGCTTTAAGGTATGACCAGTGTACTCTGTTGAACACCTTCTCTGCATCCAGCGAGAGGAGCAGAGAAGGCGTTCTGTGATGCTCCGTCCATTGTATGAGGTCGAGGAACCGCCGGGTTCTGTCTGACACTTGGCCCTTAGGGATAAAACTAACCTGATCAGAGGAGACTAGTGAAGGAATATGCAAGGAAATACGAGTGGCTATAATTTTTGCGTAGATTTTCGTGTCTGCGTTCAATAGTGAAATTGGACGATAATTAGCGGGATCATCTGGTGCTTTTGCTGATTGCGGAATAGTGACTATTAAAGCCTCGAGGCGCAAGCAGCATGGGGAACTATTTAAAATACTCATTGCAAAAACCATCAGGACCCTGGGCTTTATGAAGTGGGAGTGAGTGGATTGCTTTTAATATTTATGTGTCAGAGAAGGGCTGATTAAGGTCTGCTAATTGAGATGGAGAGAGAAGAGGAAGCTGCAGGAAGTCTAGAAAGGTCTTTCCCTGAGTAGGATCCGGAGTGGGATCTGCCCCAGAGGAGGTTAGATTATATATCTGATCATAGAACTCACTGAAGCAATTGGCAATATCTTTGGGGTTACTAACTCTTTGGCCATGTGTGTTGCCCATGTAAGGGATTTTAGTTGACATTGCTTTATGTTGGACTTGTTTTGCTAAGAGTGCTCCTGGTCTGCTTCCTTGAGTGTACCAATTAAGACGTAGTTTTTTAATGTGGTGATCGAAGGAGGAGTAATAGGTATGAGCGGAGGTATTCTCTACGTTTACGTAGAAGTGTCATGGCAGCCTCGTTAGGATCTGCCTTATTTGTAATTTCTGCTTTACGTACAGTTGTGTTCAAAATAATAGCAGTGTGTTGAAAAAAGTGAATAAAGCTCAGAATCCTTCTAAAAGCTTTTATTTCCATACACACAAATGTATTGGGAACACTACACATTCTATTCCAAATCAAAACATGAAGAAAAATATATCAAATTTGTGTTGTTCCTCTAAAAAAAAATTTAAGAAAAGTGAATATTAGACTGTTCAAAATAATAGCAGTGTTTGTATTCTTCTTTACAAACTCAAACATTCACTATATAAACTGAAAAATGTTTGAAGATTTTGCTTTCCTTTGAATCACTTAATTAATATTTAGTTGTATAAGCACTGTTTCTGAGAACTGCTGTACATCTGTGTTGCATGGAGTCAACCAACTTCAGGCATCTGTGAACAGGTATTCCAGCCCAGGATGATTGGACTACATTCCGCAGTTCTTCTCTACTTCTTGGTTTTGCCTCAGAAACTGCATTTTTGATGTCACCCCACAAGTTTTCTATTGGATTAAGATCCGGGGATTGGGCTGGCCACTCCATAACGTCAATCTTGTTGGTCTGGAACCAAGATGTTGCACGTTTACTGGTGTGTTTGGGGTCGTAGTCTTGTTGGAACACTATTTCAAGGGCATTTCCTCTTCAGCATAAGGCAGCATGACCTCTTCAAGTATTCTGATGTATTCAAACTGATCCATGATCCCTGGTATGCGATAAATAGGCCCAACACCGTAGTATGAGAAACATCCCCATATCATGATGCTTGCGCAACCATGCTTCACTGTCTTCACAGTGTACTGTGGCTTGAATTCAGTCTCCGGCCACTAGACCCAAAAAGAACAATCTTACTTTCATCAGTCCACAAAATGTTGCGCCATTTCTCTTTAGGCCAGTCAATGTGCTCTTTGGCAAATTGTAACTTCTTCAGCACATGTCTTTTTTTCAACAGTGGGACTTTGTGGGGGCTTCATGCAGATAGCTTGGCTATCTAATTGTAACAGTACTCACAGGTAACTTTAGACCTTCTTTGATCTTCCTGGAGCTGATTGTTGGCTGAGTCCTTCACATTTTGGCTATTCTTCTATCCATTTGAATGTAGTTTTTCGCTTTCTTCCACGTCTTTCAGGTTTTGGTTGCCATGTTAAAGCATTTGCGATCATTTTAGCTGAGCAGCCTATAATTTTCTGCACTTCTTTATATGTTTTCCCCTCTCCAATCAACTTTTTAATCAAGGTATGCTGTTCTTCTGAACAATGTCTGGAACAACCCATTTTCCTCAGAATTTCAGAGAGAAATGCACTGTAACCAGCATGTACAACATTTGCTGCCTTCCTTCCTTAAATAAGGGCAATAATTGCCACCTGTTTTTCAAAGAATGAATGACCTCACTAATAGAACTCCACACTGCTATTATTTTGAACATGCCCCATTCAATTAGTGATTCAATGACACAGAATCAGCAGCATGCATGTCATGACTGTTGGGTCTGTTGGTTTTCTATTGCTCTACTACACCTGCTAGTAAATTATTTGCCATGTAGAAATATCATTTCTACCAAAAACAGTGATTGATCAGGTTAGTGATGTCTGACTGCTATTATTTTGAACATAACTGTATCTGTTCCAAAAATGAGTTTAGTTTCTGCACTCGTTCTCTCTTCGCACAGGCACCAAGCCTGATACAAATACCCCTAACTTAAGATTTTTGTGCATTCCAGAGAAGCGGATCATTTGTCACAGAGCCTGTATTGAGGCTGAAGTATGTCTCAATTTCTGTCTTAATCTGTTCCTGGTACACAGGGTGCGTTAGGATAGAGGTGTTCATTCTCAAGAGAGAGGGAGATGGTGACTGGAGCGTGATCTGACCACGTGATTAAAGCAATGGTTGCCTGAGAGAGAGCTTGTAATGTGATCTTATGTTCCAGAAGGAGATTGATTCTGGAATAAGACTTCTGCACTGCAGAGTAATAAGTGTAGTCCCTCTCTGTGCCATGGAGACACCACCAGGGGTCAAAAAAAATCTTCTGCATTTATGAATGAGGAGAGGGCTGAGGGGCCTAGATCTACAGGTGTTGGAGAAATCGAAGGAAACGTCAGCAATATCATTAGTCTCCGCATAAAATCATGCGGTCTTTTGGGTATTGCAAGAGATCGCTCTTAATCAAATGATAGAAAGTTTTTCTGATGCATGTTAGGTGCATGTATGTTGACTATTATTAGGGGCACATTGTCTACAACTGCAGACAGTATAAGGAATCTGCCCATGAGGTCTGCTTTTACGTTTTGAAATTGAAAAGATAAGGAGTTACGAATAGCTATCATAACTCATAAGAATAATCGTTAAATAAAATCTACATATTTAAATATTTTATTATTATTACCACTCCCTAATTAGGGAGCCCTAAAGTTCAATGCTATTGTAATCACCGACTCACCTTTAACATATTAAGGTGGGGTCCTCAAGAAACCCAACACGCATTAACAAACAGTAGAGGGCATAGAATTCCCTCAGAGAACAGTAGTTTGAAAGAGAACCAACAGCGGTGTATATAAAACCAATAGCTTTATTATACTTCACAAAAATTGGTAATAGACCTATTCGGTCAAAGGATCCTCCATTCACATCAATAAAATGGATAACGTTATCACTTTAAAATGGCTCGGGCCACACTTACTCAGAATATAACATAATACTAATACCTTGCGTCTTAGGTGAGCATAATGCCGCTTAATCAGTATTATTTCCAATTTAATGGTTTATACTATCAGCAGATTAGAGGCACATCAATGGGGCCCCCTGGGCTTTGGCTTATGCTTGCCTCCACCTTGGATGTTGGGAAAAGGAGATAGTCTATGCCTCCTCAATGTACCTCAACCATTCTTATTTGTGGTTGAGGTATATAGATGATTTATTAATGTTATGGAATGGTACAATGGATCAACTTGAAAACTTTATGGAAGAACTTGGTAACAATACCCGTAATATAAAATTGACCTATACAGATGATGTGAATGTAGGATCCTTTGACCTATTAGGTCTATTACCAATTTTTGTGAAGTATAATAAAGCTATTGGTTTTATTTACACCGCTGTTAGCTGTCATAACTCCCCTGATTTTTCTGGTGGCGTCAGCGAAAAATTGGTGAGGAAATAGGCAGTGGTGACAGGAGGAGCTTTCCCATGTACAAAATGTGTCTCTTGTACATATAGAATGTCAGTTTTTTGAGTTATTGCTTCTTGCCATAGTCTCAGTCTTTTAAAGAGACTGTTAAATCCTTTGGCGTTAATGGTGGTTATGCGGAGCATCATTGATGTACAAGTCTGGCGGTGGCTGGAAGAGCAAGAGAGGGACCACTATCATCAAAATATTGCAATGCGAACAATGTTATAATCAGACTACTAAGAGAGATACCCGAGTAAGTACAAATGGTATACAAACAAGAAAGTAGAATAAGCTTATTAACCACTTGCCTAATGGGCACTTTTACCCCCTTGCCTAATGGGCACTTTTACCCCCTTCCTGCTGTGTCATTGGAAAAAGGCCACTGTGATTGGCCTATTACCACATCACATGATCAGCTGTGTCCGTAGGACACAGCGATCATGGAGATTGCTGGGGGCACGTTCTGGGCGGACATCATATCACGCCCTCCCAGAACTGGACAACCGCGCTGTAGCCGTCATTCGGCTATAGTATGGTTGGCAAGTGGTTACCAGGTAAGAACAGTGCTATTAAGCAAACGAAGAAAAGCCGTGTGCGTAGCACACTTGGAACCTGGAGTGTGTGAACAATAAAAGGGTAGCAATAGGCTACACTATTAAAGTGTGAATTGGCAGGTGATGCTAATGCATCCAGTTCAGCCTGAGATGAAGAGATTACATTAGGCACTTGAATCATGTTGCTATCCAGATTACTTGTGAGTTTGAATTTCTCGGTCCCCCTGATCTTATTGGATGGATCATACCAAGGGGTGCTGGGCTCTGCTGAGGTTGTTATCCCCCCAGTTGTTTGAGTTCATCTTTGGGGGAAGTAATTGCGATTTGTTGGTTTTGTAAAGTAACCAGTAGCTTGGTTGGAAAGCCCCATCGATAAACAATATTGCGTTCCCGCAAAATTGTGGCGATTGGAGCGAATTCATGGCGCCTCTGAGCTGTGGCTGTGGATAAATCTTGGTATAGGGTGGGGAGAGCGACTTTGTGGATCTAGAAGCTCTCATCAGACGATCCTTAACCATTTGCCTACCGGGCGCTTTTACCCCCTTCCTGCCGAGGTCAATTTTCAGCTTTCAGCGCTACCGTACTTTGAATGACAGTTGCGCGGTCATGCAACATTGTACCCATATGAAATTTTTATAATTTTTTTCACACAAATAGAGCTTTCTTTTGGTGGTATTTACTCACCGCTGGTTTTATTTTTTTGCAATATAAACAAAAAACGAGCAAAACATTTGGAAAAAAAGTTTTTCTTTGTTTCTATTATAAAATTTTGCAAACAGGTAATTTTTCTTCATCTGATGTGTGTTGATGAGGCTGCACTTATGGGCAGCGCTGATGGGCGGCACTACTGTGCACAGGTGGGCGGCACTGCTGGGTGGCACTGATGGGCACAGGTGGGTGGCACTGATCATCAGTGCCCTGTTGATCAGTGCCGATCCCTCCGCTGACAATTGGTGGTTCTCGGCAGTACTTTCCTCACGTTGTGACAGCGTGAGGAAAGTGCAGCCAAGAACCGCCAACTGTATTTACCCAGTGATCTGCTGTGTCATTGGACACAGCTGATCACATGGTAAAAGGCCGCAGTGATTGGCCGTTTACCATATCACGTGATCAGCTGTGTCCGTAGATCACAGCAATCACCGGCGGCACTGGGGACGCTGGGGGGGGGGGGCGTTTTCTGGAATGACGTCCATGGACGTTGTCCCAGAATTACACAACCGCACTGTAGTTGTCCTTCAGCTATAGCGCGGTTGGGAACTGGTTAATGTGATAAAAGTGAACGTGGACTAGGACGTCCCTAGGGATTGCGTCTGGGAAATGCGCTGGTTTAGGGATCCTGTGGGTCCTGTCCAGGAGTAGATCTCGTGGAGTAAGGTCTGGAATGAGCTTAATGAATAGCTGCTGTAAATAAGTGATCAAATCACTACTTTTAACAGCTTCAGGAATCCAGCTTAACTTAATATTATTGCGGCGGGAGTGGTCTTCCAAGTCAGCAACTTTGAGTTGGAATTTATGGATCACTTCCACCTGTTTATCATATGGATCTGCAAGGTCATCATGGGCTTTTGCAACTTGATTAATCTGAGATTCTAGATGATCCGTGTGCTCTTCAATTTTATCTAGCCTGTTAGACAATCGTGAAATAGAAGAGCGTAACTCATGATGAAATCCAGCCTGAAGGGAAAGTAGAATAGCTTTTTTCTGTTTTCTGATGCAGGTGCATCTGAGGCTGTGAAGGCAGCTAGTGACTTTTGCTCAGCCAAAAGAATATGATCTTGTGCTAGGGAAGCCCCATGCAGTTTTTTTTTAGCAGATGGAGGCTTAAGAGGAGAGTGAGCAGGGGAAATTGAAGCTCTCTTACCTCTGTCTGCATGTGTGGAGGGAGCGGAGTCCTGTGTTGCATCCTCCATGTCAGAGATTGGCTTTTTTTTTTTTTTTTTTAAACTCCGCTGAATGCTTTTGTTTATGCTATCACACAATATACACATCATTCTACTGACATATTTAGAACAGTCCATCCATGTAGGGATTTATGTGCCCATAGTGAGGATTGGGCATTTCAGCTCTTCCAATTTGTACTTCACTTTTATTTTTTTAGAGGCTGTTTGTAAAGGGTGAAATCATTTTTTTTCCAATTGTTTCTAAAAACCCAAAGCTGTTTAGTTTCTTGTTTGTTCATCTGTTTTTCTTTCATCGCTGACTATTAATTTTTATTGAAGGATGTTTTCAATTTATGCATCAACGTTTTAATATAAGGCTGTGCACAGTGCACTCACCAGACTGTATAGTGCAGTAAGAGCAGGACCTTTTGTGCCTAACAGTACTACTGTTACCTTGCTAATGATTCCAGGCCTAGATGTGGGGAAAGACCTGACACCCTCTTTTCCCTTGACGGTTTTTAAACTTTACACAGGTGCAAATACTAGCTGCAAACAGCATTAAATGTCATGTGAAATCTTAAAAAATTAAATGCCAGTTAGTGGATGATATTTTTAACCTAATGAGAGGTGTAAATGTACACTCACCAGTCATTTTATTAGGTACACCTGTTCAATTGCTTGGTAACACAAATTGCTATTCAGCCAATGACATGGTAGCGACTCAGTGCATTTAGGCATCTAGATGTAGTGAAGACGACTTTCCGAAGTTCAAACCCAGCATCAGAAAGGGGATTTAAGTGACTTTGAACATGGCATAGTTGTTGGCGCCAGACAGGCTGGTCTTAGTATTTTAAAAAATTGCTGATCCACTGAGATTTTCACACACTACTATCTCTAGGGTTTACAGAGAATGGTTAAAAAAAAAAAGAAAATATCCAGCGGGCGGAAGTTGTATGGATGAAAATGGCTTGTTGATGTCAGGGGAGAATGGATAGACTGGTTTGAGATGATAGAAAGTCAACAGTAACTCAAATAACCACTTGTTACAACCAAGGTATGCAGAATATCATCTCTGACCGCAAAAGACACTGAACCTTGAAGCAGGTGGGCTACAGCAGCAGAAGACCCCACCAGGTGCCATTCCTGTCAGCTAAAAACAGGAAAGGAAGGCTACAATTCGCACAGACTCACCATAATTGGGCAATAAAAGATTGGAGAAACGTTGCCTGGTCTGATAAGTCCAGATTTCCCTAGAGATGGTTGCGTGTGAAAATCCCAGTAGATCAGCAGTTTTTGAAATACTCAGACCAGGCCGTCTGGCACCAACAACCATGGCACCTTTAAAGTCACTTAAATTTCCTTTCTTCCCCATTCTGATGCTCAGTTTGAACTTCAGTCTTCATCAATTTAGTCTTCATCACGTCTAGATGCCTAAATGCATTGAGCTGCTGCCATGTGATTGACTGATTAGCAATTTGTGTTACCAAGCAATGAACAGGTGTACCTAATAAAGTGACCTGTGAGTGTATAGGAATAAAATCATATTGATTCTTAAGTTTTAAAGATTCTTAGGAGTAAAAAGATGTTTCAATGTTTTGTAGGTGTTTCAGTATGTGCAGTTGAAATAGATTGGTTAGGTTTTAATTGAAACTCTAGAGTGAATTAACTTTTGTTTTTATTTCCAAGGGACCACAAAGCTGTTGGAAGGAGACCATTTGACAAAATGGCAACTTTACTTGCCTATCTTGGGCCTCCAGAACACAAGCCTGTGGCAGACACCCATTGGTCAAGTCTAAATCTCACAAGTTCCAAGTTTGAAGAATTTATGACTAGGTAATTACAGAATCTTCCTAGAGAAAATAGTGTCTGACATTTGTCCTTTCTTCAGACTAATAGATGTATCCCCCCCCCCCCTCCATTTGTTCTGTAGGCATCAGGTACATGAAAAAGAAGAATTTAAAGCATTAAAAACTCTAAATATATTCTACCAAGCAGGGACATCAAAAGCTGGAAATCCTGTTTTCTACTACATTGCAAGACGGTAAGTTGTACTTTCTAGATGTTGTTTAAACACAGCAGTCCTTTTGTTCATGCATTGTTGGAGTTTACCATTCTTTGTGTCTAAAACAATTTACTCTAAATTATATCAAACTTGTACTGTATTTGATTTCCACACTCCACTTTTTAAGCTGCTGGTCTCCAATATCTGTGTTTTTATATCAAATCAGTAATTAAATATTACAAAAGTACTACAATTATCAAGTCAGTGAATTTGGGGGTTTAAAGTGTGCTTATGCTTTTTTATGAAAAGGAAAATCTTAAAGTAAAATATGAGTTAAAGATAATTATTAGTATAGTGTGCATTTCACTTTGCAAATGCTGCCAGAATCACTAGCAGATGAGGTTACAGTAATGAAAGAAACTGCTTTTAGTCATGGCACTGTGGCACTCCAGCACTGGATGAAGAGACTTACTATGTAATGTAGTCAAGGTCAGGATAAAAGTCCTATTGCATACACTAATAAAAACAAGTCTGTGAATGCATTTTTCTTTTGATTTCAATATTTTTAAGTAATATTTATTCATTTAGGGTATTGTCTTGCACTCCCATCTATTCGCTTCTCTACCACCTCTTCCGCCTGCTAGCAGAAACAGAAAATGAACCCTGTGGATGTCAGTTTTGTCAGTATTTGTCAGTCTCTTTCCCCACCCACAGTGCCTGGGCCTGGCATTGGCTTCATGACAGAGTGTCAGATTCCTGGTCCCATGCTGCGTGCTGTGACTTCTCACAGGCTTCACTTCACCACACGATATAGTAGTAACAGAGGAGCTGAAGTGGAGAGGAATCCACTGTGGGGGATCAGCAGATATTGGTGGCACAGATGGCAGGGGAGTTGATTTTATTTTTAAATGTGTTCTTGCAAATTATTTGACATTTATTTTTCATGATACTTGCTTTAAAGCAAAGATTATTTGGTACAATGTAAGATGTCAAACTAAATTGTAAGTTAACAAAAATAACATGAAAAAAATAGTGTTGTTTAATCCGCTTGTAATAAAAGCTAAGAAGCCTGTAAGTTAGCCTAGTAGTCATCATTTTGTTCTAAAGGAATATATACTTCCAATTTTCTTCCATGATTGCTCACTGAGCACAGTGTGTTTAGTTTAATATTCTGATGTCAGATTTGCCATCGTGACTGCCATGGCAACATTGCAGTACTGAGGTCCTGAATCGGGTCCCATTGGCCATTAGCCACCCTAAAAGGATCTCCTTTTCATGTAGGTTTCCTTTGGGTATTCCAGTTTCCTTCCTGTGAATCTGATAGGGTCTTAAAGATTTTCATATTAAACTGCAGATCTAGTACACTTTCATGCTGCAGATTCAATGAAAAGCAAATCTGTAAACTTATTTCTTGTGTATATCTATGGGATGCTGTCTTTTTGATAAGACACATCTCACGCAGAAGATTTCACTCATTGCAACATCATCCCCCTCACATGATATTATGAAGTCTGGTATTTATAAATCAGTTTTTTGTTTACCTCTTAAAAATATGCTTGCCTTAATACAAGGATTCATAGAGGATTTTTAATGCATCTGATCTTTTCCTAAATCAGGTTATTCAGTTTTGCATTGAAACGGTGGATTTTATGTAGGATTACAATGTTTAAAATGATACCCTATATCTCTATATCAACGGTTACTACTCCTTCGGTCATATTCGCTTTTGATCTCATGCCATAAAAATTAAAATTTTAGCATGCAGTTGTTTAAACGGTAAAGGCATACAGAAATGTTTTAAACATTTATTGTCTGAATATGCATTACATGTATGGATTACATTTCTGTGCATTAGTACAGAGATATTCAGTGATTCACATTCAGTTTTTAATAAAGCAGTGCTGGTTTGTAAATCTTTAATCCTTGGCAGAATTGAACACAGAATTACAGACTTTGTCAAGCTGATTAAAAAAGCTGTTAATTTGTTCCTAGTTCCTCATTTGTAACATGCCATTACACAGTCCTTATAACAAGGAAGAGTATTGAAAACAAAACTGCAAGACACTTCTCTTTCTGTGCTGCTGAGGAGGGAGCAAGATCATTCAGTTGTACTGTTGTGGCTTGTATCTCTACAGATACAGTTGTGCTTGGCAGGGTTAAATTGTTATTTATTACATTATCAAAGCTCACGATAACTGTGGAATCATACATTTTAGTCTCCTCTAATTCATTTGAATTTATTAGATTGTCTATTTCATTCCCAAATGAATTAAAGTCTAAATGAATCATTCCATCTGCAGAGCTTTCATCTATCATTAGAGAGTCCTCTTTGCTTACATGTAGAAAGCTGCTTGTGTTAACTGGGGCTGCAGTTAAATCCTCTGGATATTGTATCTTTTTGTACTGCTTGGGTTCTTGCACTTCTAAGAAAAGTGAATGGTTTGTAAACAACGGAATGTCGTCAGTAGTGACTTCATTTTGTGCTTCATATTCAGTTGAAAATTGCTTGGTAATTTTATATCTGTCATTGGCACATGGAGAACCTATTACATTATTGTTTTCTTCTACCCATGCCATAATATAGTTCATATGTTGTGTGTCTTTGCATGACCATGGGTTGTTGTACAGGGTGATCTCTGTTACATGTGTCAGGTGGTCAAAAGCATGGGTTGGTATGTAGGTGAATCTGTTGTTGTGCAAATACAGTTTCTGCAGCTTAGGCATTCTCACCAATGATCCTTGCAATATCTGTGTTAAGGAATTGTTGGATAAATCTATTGTTAGTATATTACTGGGCATATTGGTTGGTACAGTCCAAAGCTGGTTGTAACTTAGGTTCAGGAGCTGCAGACTAATCAGTGTATTGTTGATAAACACTGTCTTCTGCAGGCTGTTTTTGGAGATGTCAAGCACCTTTAAGTTCCACTGGTATGTAGTGTCCAATTTATGAAGCACTTTGATGCTGTTATTTGAAGCATACAACTCCCAAAGAGACCTTGGCAAATGGGAAGGGAGGTTGCTGAGCAAGTTGTGGGAAAGGTCTAGAAACCTCAAGTTAGTGAACCTAGTCAATTGATGGTCTATATCAGACAGCTGGTTGTAAGACAAGTTCAGATGTATAATATTGTCCTGGAGTCCATGTGGCAATGCAGTCAAACTGCTGCCCGAACAGTCAACATTTCTGTTTTTCATAATGCAAGAACACTTCAAGGGACAGAGACAGAAGATGTTTGGTACAGAGCATAAAAGAATCAGGAGTCCTGGTGAGGGCTTGATTTGGCAATCCATGCTTACCTGCAACCAAATATTCAGTAGACATCTTCAATATACACATAAACACTTTTTCAGTTAAAACTATAGCTCTCTCCTTATTTTTGTTTAGCTTAATTGATTACATAAAAAAGTAAGCTATGTTTAAATTATTTCAGATTGTATAGATTTATCTTATGCTGTAATGTGTATACATTAACAAATGTTATTTTTCAGACAAGTTAGTTTTTACATTTTCTCTTTTCCAGTCGTTAAGGCATTCAGTTACTGAGACTGGCATTCTACTTCTTTGCTGCACTTCTTGTTAAGAATGCTATTGCCATTTAACACTGGCTTCTAATGTTACTGCAGCAAATAGTACATTAGTGGCATGAATAGATCATTGTATGACCTTTAATGTGTTAAGTCATAAATAAAACTTACCACTTCGTCTTCCCATTCAGAATCAATACATAGCTAATGTAGACGGTGCTATTAGCTGATGGGCATTTATCCAGCTCTTGCTTAAGGATGCTTGCTTCTGGTAGTTGTGCTTGTGCCTTTCAGCTGCATTGTACTGCTGTGAGCTGTAGCCCTGCATCCATCTGATCAGCTATTCGGAGGACTGCAGAGCAGATTCTAATGCTGACTCAAATTTATTGAGAGCATTGCATAGCCAATCCAGCAGCCAGTATGATCTCTGAACTGGGAGCGAGCACTGGGACACACAAATGTCCCCGTCTGTATGCTTAAATTGCAGTTGTGAGTTTTAAAAGCATTATGAATAGCCAAATGAAATTTTAACCAGAATAAATTATTTAATGCACTTTTTCAGAATGATATACTACCTAAAGTATGATTTAGGGATAAAATGTTAATACATTTTTTAGAGCTATACACATTCCATATTGAAATGTTAAAGAACTGCTTACCAAATATGTACTTATTATAGACTGGTATGAAAACAACAAATAGTCTACCAGCTTTGGTGTCTAAAAACCCTATCCTTGAGCAGGGAGAGTTCTACATGAAAAATAAAGCAGAGCACATTCATGCATTCTCAGAATTTCCACTAGCTAGTACTTGCTTATTTGACACTATTTTGGGAGAAATAAAGTTCAGCAAAGTGTATTAATAGTTTAGTATGTGGTGTGATTCTTGACTTTTTTTTTTTTTTTTTTTTTTTTTTTTTTTTAGAAAAGATGGCTAAAAGCATAACCCTCTTTCTTAATTTTGTTAACTTTGAATCCAGAGATCTGTTTAGTAAATGCATTTTTTCTCAAACATTTTTGCACAAATAGTACACATATGCATTACCACCTATGTTCATATGTCAAAAGATCCATTTGTGGCGTGAACAGAAGCAAAATTTGGAAGTGAGTTAAATCAGAAGACAAGTTAAAAAATAAAAATTGTGAACGGGCCAGCCCTTTACTACAGAAGAAACATGCAATGTCTCCTCTGCAATAAAATAAATCTATTTGCTTGCTTGCAGTTTCCTGTAGGTTGTACACTAATGCACTGGCTCCAGCACAGTGCCAGTGTGCTAGGTTGAATAACATCCCACAGTGGCCAGTCAAAATGGTCAAAGACTGGCACCTAGAAGAGGCCAGGGAATGGATGCCCGCAAGGGACTTCATGGGTGTCTGTTGGAACAGAGTCAAGTATTTTGTTTTACTTTATTTCTGCTAAAAAGGCACTTCCGCCATGCTTCTTCCCCTGTGGGGGATAATGGAGCTTTTTCCCATGTGACAGTTCTCAGACCTAGCAGCCATTCCCTAGGCCCCAAACACTTCCACTTAATAGAAATGACAAAGCTTCTCCCTCTGGTGTCCGTCCAGCATGGGTTCTGATGCCGACTACAGCAACAGAAAGAGTGTCTTGAAAATGCTACCAAGCTTGTCAATGGGTTGTGGATTACGAAAATACTGCCAGTTACTGTTGAGATAAGATAGTCTTGTCCATAGACAGCTAGGTAATGCACAGCCTTTTAGTGAATATGTATAACAGGGCTATAAGTGAATGCTTAAGATATTTTATACATAGTTTGTACTTTTACAGAACTAACTTGATGTGCCATGACTCGATCATACCAAACGTAATATTCTTTGGCATGCATGAGAAGGAAGCAAAGCATGTACTGATACTTCTGTTAAAGAACTTCACAAGAGGTCAGGTGGAGGCGGTGGTAAAAGTTGGTCATCAATATCGCATGTTCCGTGAAAAGAGTCTGTTATAGTATTTTTTTGGTATAATGAAATTTGGTTGCAGTGTTCATCACTTTGTGTAATATCTTTTTGTGGCAGGAGTTGGAAATCTCTTTCATCTCCTATGACAGGGAGCGCATTAATCTGTGGAGGCATTGGAAAATGTAGAACGTCATCTGGTGGAGGTGGTAGAGAGGTTTCATCATTTAGAGAGTATTCTTGAGGATGCTGTTGGCCTACAGATGTATCTAAAGAAAAGCTTGTTGCTTCACTTGATATGTATGGCATTGTGGGCATGTTGGTTTTAATGGCATCTTCATCTTGCATACTTGCTTCTTTATAATGTCCTTGAGGCATGTTTTCAGAAACATGACTTTTTTTTGGAGCCTGTAATTCATTGGGTACTATTGGGGCTGTACTTAAGCTTGAGAGTGACCTTTGTCTACCTAGGATACATTCATTCATGTTAATATCTTCTTGGGTGTTCCCATCTGCCAGTGGTGATGGTCCTGCCCAATTTTGGTCAGCGGTGTTCTCCTTTTTAAAATGTTTCCATATAGCAATGCCAGATATTGCTATTAACATAAATATTAAAATAATTCCAACAATAAGTGCTGCTATCCAGAGGTATTTCTCGGATTCATCTCCTGATCCATTCTGATCCATTTTATCTTTATCCATATTTAATGATGATTTTACCTAGGAATAACAAGTAATTTGTAAAAAAAAAACCTAATAGTCTATGGTTCACCAGCAACAGAAAAATCTTGCACTGAATGAAGCTCAACATTATGACAGCATTTTGATTCTAGTCTCCTCTCTTATTGTTGGAAGTGATGCTGTTCCATGTGCTCATCGCTATGTCTTTAAGATGTGCTATGTTGGCTGAAAACAGGTCACAGGAGTGCAAAACAAACTGCACTCCTGTGATGCTTAGGAGAAATATAGCCAAAATTGCTTTGGCTATACTTTAACTGTAATTGTTCTTCACGGTAGCTCTCCACAACATTATTCAGTGTCTCTCAACTCCTACTCTGTGTTCTGTGTGATTTTTTTTTTTTTTAGAAAATCAACAGTTTTACTTCAGTAACTCCCTCCCCAGCATCCTGTGCTTGCCTTCCCATTGGTCTGCCACTGCTTATTTTGGTCACTGGAAAGAAAATGATAAGGGCCCATATACTGTAAATTCAGTGTTGAGATTTCATTCTTATAGTGCACTGGGTGCTAGGGATCCAATGCACCAAGCACCAGATGCTTCCTGAACTTGCAAGTATAGGGTATTGCTTTTTACTCCCAGTGATTGAAAACTGTTGGTAGGGTATTGCATGAAAGGTACAGTGCGTGTGTGCATCTGGGAAGTGGAGCAGTTAGGTGCAGATGTTGCAAAGCACAGTTGTGTTATAATTTGTGATATTAAAGGCTATTTTTTATTTTACATAACAAACATGTTATACTTACCTGCTGTGTACAGTGGTTTAGCACAGAGCAGCTCTGATCCTCCTCGGGTTCCCCCGCCGGCGCTCCTGACCTGTCCCTCCTGCTGGGTTCCCCACAGCAAGCATCTTGCTATGCTCACTCCTGAGCCACTGCTCTGCATGCTCATTCACACACAACTGTGGCTCTGCCCCCTCTTTTTCCTCATTGGTTCACTGGCTTTGATTGACAGCAGTGAGAGACAATGGCTCAGCCAATGAGGACTGAGAGTTCCTGGAGAGCCACGGATTTCGTGCACATCGCTGGATCGTGATGGGGCTTAGGTAAGTATTGAGGGGCTGCTGTACATAGAGGGTTTTTTTTAACCGTGCATAGAATGGAAACTTGCGCCTTTACAATCACTTTGTTACTTTGCAGAAAGTTTGGCGATTATACAGTAGTATAAAGGCCGCTTCACGCCACAGTTTGTGTACAGTATGCATTCCTGCATGCTTGTTTTTGATGCTTTCTGGTGTGTTTTCCAGTATTTTTTTTTCCTCCATCTCAATTGAGCACATGTGTGTTCTTATGCATTTTGATGTGTTCTATACAGAAAAATTACAGCATATTATACTTTTGTTGACTGTACTGGAACTCACTGCTCTGGTGTGAACTAGGGCTACTGGAATCAATGTTAAACACTGTCCATACACTTCTGATGCAGAATAGAAATGCACTGGACTACATCTGGCATGAACCAGCCCTAAATCCTGAGAGAGGGCCCTAAGGGGTCTCAAAAGCTTGCATTAAAATGTGTTAGCCAAATGGGCAGCACAGTGGCTTTGTGGTTAGCACTTCTGCCTTGAAGCGCTGGGGTATTTGGTTTGTGTCCCAGCCAGGATGCTATCTGCATGCTCTTGTATGCTCTTCCTTTTCTTGCATGTGTTTCCTCCCATTCTCTATACACATGCTAGTAGGCTCCTCTCCAAACTGACTCTAGTATGTGTGTATGTATATTTGTGAGTCCGAGACCTTGGAGAGCAGGGACTGATGTGAATGTTAAAGTAGAAGTACAGCCAAATCTCTTTTGGCTGTTCTTCTCCTATGGATCAGTTAATCTTTGCACTCCTGTGACCCGTTTTCAGCTGAGAGCACTCAGCCGGTCCAGGCTGGAGAAAGATCCTGACTTTAAAGTTGGGATCCACCCTAGAGTCTGAAGCGGCACTTGGCTCAACCTCTCAGTGATCCGTTGAGAATCAGAGCCACCTGCTCCCTCCCCCTCCACAGCCCAGTGGTCCAATGAGCGCAGGGGGGCAGAGCAGACATTGGTGGCTGACAGTTACCGGTCTCTGCTTAGAGCAGCTATGAGAACTCAGCAATTAATGGTCATGTTATCTCTGAGTTCTCAACCTTAGAACCTGTGGGGGACAGATGCAGCATTGGACCAATGCTGTATCCACCTAGGTAAGTATGATTAAAAAAAAAAATCCCTTTTAAGTATGTAAAGGGCTGTTTAAAAATTGGTGACCCTACAGTGCCCAGCATAAATGAGTATACCCCTTTTTAAAAGTAAGATTTTAATCAATATTGTGTTTTATAGAACATTTGTTTAGCTCAATACATGAAAGTAAGCTTAATAACATAACTTAGATTACAAAATCTTCAGTTTTACTCAATTTAGTTGTTGCAAAAATGAATACGCCCCACAACAAAAACTACGACATATAGTATTTTGTATGATCTCTGATTTGTAAGAACACATAGCAACATCCATCTTTTTCCATTCTTCAAGAACAACCTCTTTTAGAGCCTGGATGCTGGATGGAGAGTGATGCTCAACTTGTCTCTTCAGAATTCCCCATAGGTGATTGATTGGGTTCAGATCAGGAGACATACTTGGCCACTGAATCACTTTCATCCATCATTCTTCAAAAATACAAAAGTGGCCTTCCATGTGTGTTTTGGATCATTGCCATGTCTGTAAAAGTTCACAACGACCAAGGGCACGGA
The DNA here is from genome assembly GCF_062004578.1 of Staurois parvus. NCBI lineage: Eukaryota > Metazoa > Chordata > Amphibia > Anura > Ranidae > Staurois > Staurois parvus. The sequence continues at coordinate 2,154,728 of NW_028318002.1, forward strand.
GTGATGGTAGCATCTTTTCTTTCAATATAGAGCATCTGTGAATTCATGATCCCATCAATGAAATGCAGCTCCCTGACTCCAGCAGCACTCATGCAGCCCCACAGAAGGACACTACCATCACCGTGTTTCACTGTAGGCACCATTAATTTTTTTGTTGTACTCCTCACCTTGGCGATGCCTTACAGTTTTGAAGCCATCAGTTCCAAAAACATTTATTTTGGTCTCATCACTGCAGAGTACAGAGTCCCAGTAGTTGTCTTCTTTTTCAGCATGGACTCTGGCAAGTTCTAGGTGGGCTTTTTTTGTACATGGTCTTTAGGAGAGGTTTTCTTCATAGATGACACCCATTCATGTCATTCCTCTGCAGTGTACTCCATACTGTGTCACCGGAAACAATCACCCCAGTTTTGCTTTTTACTTCTTTAGCTAACTGTAGTGAATTTGTATAGCGATTTTTCTTTAACCACTTGCCGTCCGCCTACTGTTTTTAAACAGCAGGACGGTGGCACTCCAGGGGCGGGTTGCCGTTCATAAAAGGCACCCGCTATTTCTAGTTGTGCGCGCTCCTCCGGACACGGTGAAACACCGATCGTCGGACGGGACCTCTGTACGAGGTCCCGATCATGTGAACACTGATTGGCCAATCAGTGATCACATGCAAAGTAGTAAGCAAGATGTCACTTGTGACATCATTGCTCACTATGTGTGAAATCTGTGAATGATCACAGAGGTCACATGGTACAAGGCTATTCACAACAGCCTTGTACCATGTGACAAGCTCTGACCAATCACAGCTCACACATTATTTCTCAATGGCTGCAAGAATGCAGACAGAGAGAAAGAGAAATGATTGCTTTTACATCCTATATGGGTGTAAAAGCAATCACTGTAAAAAAAAAATAAAAATCTTCATCACCCCCCACAAGTAGTGCAGTGTCACCATGGTGACACTGTACTGCTAGGGTGATGGTATGTTAAAAAAAAAAAAAATATATATATATATATATATATATATATAAATAATATAAAAAAATAAAATAAAAATGTAAAAAGAAAATGTTTAAAAATGATAATTTTTGGTTATAAACTAATGTGATGTATTTTTTTTTTTTTTTTACTAAAAAGATAACGTAATAAATTTTGGCCAAGATTTATGATGAAATATTATTTATTTGCAAAATTTTATAAAAAAAACACTTGTTTCAAAATGTTTGGACTTTTCATTTACATAGCAAATAAAATAAAAATCCCAGCAGTGATTAAATACCACCAAAATAAAGCTTTATCTGTTTAAAAAAAATGGTAAAAAATTCATATGGGTACACTGTTGCATGACCGCGCAATTGTCATTCAAAGTGTGATAGCTCTGAAAGCTGAAAATTGCCCTGGACAGGAAGTGGTTAATCCTTCTCTTCTGTTGAGGTGTTAACTTCCCTGGAGGCCTGGACATCTGTGAGATTTTGCAGTTCCATCTTTGTTACATTTTTTTTATCACTTTTGCTACAGTATTCTGACTGAGTAAAGCTTTGTTGATCTTCTTGTAGTCTTCGCCTTTCTTGTGTAAAGAAATTTTCTTTCTCAGGCCTTGTGACATTTCTCTTCTATGTGGTGCCATTGCTGACAGCATGAAATGGAAAGGGGTTTTCTTTACGTAACAACGTTATAATCAAATGTCTGCTGGACACCTGTTTAATGAATAATTAGACTCACCTGTAGTTGAATTCTTTTTAATTAGGATTTTGTCTAAAATTTAGCTTTTCTCCTAAGGCTTTCATTGGGGTGTATTCATTTTTGCAACATGGTCTTGAATGAATTTGTTAGGAAAAATACTTTTTTGTGTGTGCAAATTAACAAATCTTGTTTGCAATCAATGGCCCTCATTTGTGGGAGTAGTTTGTAGTATAGTGTCCCTGTTGGGGTGAACTCATTTATGCTGAGCACTGTATATAAATACCTGTAATACAGTTGTGTCCAAAATTATTCAACCCCCAATGCTGTAAAGGGGTTTAGGGACTATAGTGTACATTTGGAATTGTATTCAGAATCAAATCCTACAAGGACGTTGTAACTACCCAAATGCAACTAAAATGACATCAATTGTTTATGTAATACAGTAGTAAATGGTTCTTATGTGGTTTCTTCATTGCCACAATTATTCAACCCCTTAAAGACTACCACTCTGAAGAACAGAGGTTCATACAGGTGCTTTCCATCAGGTATTGAAAACACCTGTGGATGTCACCGAGCAGCAATCAAGCATAATAAGCACCAATTAGGCAGCTTTAAAATGACTGTGATACTCAGCTCCTTCTAGACATTTACTGGTGTGGTTACAAACATGGTGAAGGCAAGAGAATGGTCCAGGAAGACAAGAGAAGAGGTGATTTCTCTTCACAGGAAGGGCAATGGCTATAAGAAGATTGCAAAGATGTTAAACATACCAAGAGACACCTTAGGAAGCATCATTCGCAAATTCAAGGCAAAGGGCACTGTTGAAACGCTACCTGGTCGTGGCAGAAAGAAGATGCTGACTTCGACTGCTGTGCGCTACCTGAAGCGTAGAGTGGAGAGAAGTCCCCGTGTGACTGCTGAGGAACTGAGAAAAGATTTGTCAGATGTGGGTACAGAAGTTTCAGCCCAGACAATAAGACGCACACTGCGTAATGAAGGCCTCCGTGCCAGAACTCCCAGGCGTACCCCCTTGCTGTCTCCAAAGAATAAGAAGAGTCGACTGCAGTATGCCAAAAGCCATGTGGACAAACCACAAAAGTTGTGGGATAGTGTTCTGTGGACTGATGAAACAAAATTAGAACTGTTTGGGCCCATGGATCAACGCTATGTTTGGAGGAGGAAGAACAAGGCCTATGATGAAAAGAACACCTTGCCTACTGTGAAGCATGGTGGAGGGTCAATCATGCTTTGGGGCTGTTTTGCTTCTGCAGGTACAGGGAAGCTTCAGCGTGTGCAAGGTACCATGAATTCTCTTCAGTACCAGGAGATATTGGATGGAAACGTGATGCAGTCCGTCACACACCTGAGGCTTGGGAGACGTTGGACCTTTCAACAGGACAATGATCCCAAGCATACCTCCAAGTCCACTAGAGCATGGTTGCAGAGGAAAGGCTGGAACATTTTGGAGTGGCCATCGCAGTCACCAGACTTAAATCCGATTGAGAACCTCTGGTGGGACTTAAAGAAAGCAGTTGCAGTGCGCAAGCCTAAGAATGTGACTGAACTGGAGGCCTTTGCCCATGAAGAATGGGCGAAGATACCCGTAGATCGCTGCAAGACACTTGTGTCAAGCTATGCTTCACGTTTAAAAGCTGTTATAACTGTAAAAGGATGCTGTACTAAGTACTAAGATTGAATGTCACTTGGGGGTTGAATAAAACTGATAATGCTGTGAGCACAGAAAAGACATTTGTGGTTATTTCATTATAACTGTTATGTTATATTTGTCTGACCTACAAGTGCCTCTTTAATGTAAATGTAAGCAAGATGACTGAATGATCAAAAGCAATGTCAAACTGGCCAAAACACTCAATTTCAGTGGGGGTTGAATAATTTTGGACACAACTGTATATTAAAGGTTTTCTGTTAAACGCCAAATGTTCTGCATTCATTGATACAGAACAAGACTACTATTGCTGTAAAGTTACACTGAAGGACTGTCATTATTGGATTGATTGTAGTTGTCTGCAATTCTTTTTTATTAGCTGTTATGTCACATACCAGTGACCAAAGGAGACCCTTGATCTCTGCGATTGTGAAAAAATGTTGGTGCAACTTGCAGGGCATAGTCAGAATACCATACAAAAAAAGGGACATGCATTTGGGGAACTGCTGCTTTGTTCATTGTCTCACTTGATTACTTTGTGAGCTATATCTTGCCATAAAAATAATCTAACCCCTAGATAGTAGCCCCCCACTTACTTGTACATATAAAACTGCTAATTTGTACCCCACAAAATGAAATTGGGTGGAAAAAAGGAGGAAATACTTACCGCAGACCCATAGAAAGCCTGCTAGACACCAGTGACACACTGATTGAGAGGGTGAGGGTTATATGATTTTTACTGCATGGTCCACTTTAAGTTCTCTCTGTGTTATGATTTGTTATAATCCATAACTATATCATTAGTTTGCACATTATATAGTAATTGTTTTGTGACAGAAATACGCTTCATATGTACTGCATAATCTTCTAGATTTTAAAACCTAAACAAGTTTGGCATTGTTATCAGAAACTTCTGTTTTTGCTTTTGGGCAACGTGCATAAAATTAAAATGGCTTTTTACTGGAAATCTAATATAAATTTGGTGACCACCTTATCTGTAACCTTTTGCAGGATCCCTGCTAAATATGAATTTGCTGTACAATGGGGTCATAGACAGCCCACATTTCTTTTCTAAAGAGTATTTTCCTGCACTCACTGTTTACCAGTTCCTTTTGTAGTCAGTGATACTTGTAGACATTACCAACCAAAGAATTCCCATATGTCTCGTCTACATGCAGTGAGGTTTGATACTTTTCTTAATTTGTTTCCACTGCTTTATGGTGACACTACCAGTGATTTTTGTTTTTGAATATAATGTAGCTGTAAGGTATGTACTATTAGCCCAGTAGTGTCCCCAAATTAAACTATTAAAGCTACCGAGACACTTAACAGTTTTGAATAAAAGCGTACTTACCAATTACCAATTTATTTTGATGATTTACAGAGGTCGTCTGCTCTGAGCTTGTCAAACGAAGTGATATTGAGAAGACTGTTATAGTGAAGTGCAATTGTAACTTATAAGATGAGTCACATCAAAAGGAAGTTCAAGATACTTTCAGGAAGTGTGTTGTGTAAAATATCTTAACCATTTTTAAGACGTGGCTTTTGCAATGCGTTTACTGGAAGTGTGCCGATAAGGGTTAAGGCAAAGATCGTTGCCTAATAATGAAGGCAATAGTAATTTCTACAACATTATCATATATCTACAAACAGCCCCCAGTGTGTTAATTCAAATCATCATGGAGGGATAGAATGTTGTACATTTAGCTTCAACTTTTTCAAAGTCAAAATTAAAATGTGTAGTAGTTTTTTCTTTATTACAGTCAGTAATAGTCTATTAAAGTCTTTTGGTCGGGTAGATACCATGTGTATGTATGTGTGTGTGTGTATATATGTATGTGTGTGTGTGTGTGTGTGTGTGTGTATATATATATATATATATATATATATATATATATATATATATATATATATATATATATATATATATATATATATATATAAAAACCCTGCGCTAATAAGAACCACAATAGATAATCAAAAATGAAGTGTAAAAACATATAGCAGCTGGACACCAACCATTACTACAGAAGGCTTACCAGAAAGCCGGTCACTCGAATCCTCCTCCAGATCACCAACACAGCCAATAAGGATCTTCCACACAATGGACCTTAATTAGGGAAGCTAAACCATTCAGGATAAGGCTTGGACTCGTAGTGGATAACATGCAAAGAAAGAACGCTCCACATGTAAAACCATAATCACAACATTTATTTAAAGTATGGTTGCACTCACATGTAAGCAAACATCATTAGGCATTGATTGGCAAAAAAATCCAAATTTTCCAGTTTCTATAATGGCTTCCGGCCGTTCGCACATACTCAGCATGTGTGTGGGTGGAGCCACGCACACGTTACTGTGCGTCGCAAATGGCCATTTTGGAAACTGGAAAATTTGGAATTTTTTTGCCAATCAATGCCTAATGAGATACAATATATTGCATAGCAGTGCTTTATATTTCTTTAGCTAGTAGGTGGAGTTTAAGTGCCCATTCACACTAGTAACAGCATTCCTGTGTGATTTTGGCCCATTCATTTTGATTGGGCTGAAATCACACTGCACCAATAGTACTGCATGCACTACTTTTGAAATCGCACTTTTGTACCATGTGGTCTGGTGTGGGCAAACACACTGCATTTTGGGTGTCATTAACTTTGCTCCGACGCCTGCTGCAGATCACAAGGGGAGTGTGATTGGAATGCAGTGTGGGAAACAGTCGCGGAACGTGGGTCTCCTGCACCGTGTTCTTGTGTGAACAGGTCCTTATAGACGCCTTTTCACATGTGTTGTAGAGACTGCATAACGTACATACTGTATGTATTCACTATTGTAACAAAATTCCTCCTTCCGTAGCCTACTCAAAACATAGAACATATGCCCCCCCCCCGTCTTGCACTGCTGACCCATATGCCCCCCTGTCTTGCACTGCTGACCCATATGCCCCCCTGTCTTGCACTGCTGACCCATATGCCCCCTCTGTCTTGCGCTGCTGACCCATATGCCCCCTCTGTCTTGCGCTGCTGACCCATATGCCCCCTCTGTCTTGCGCTGCTGACCCATATGCCCCCTCTGTCTTGCGCTGCTGACCCATATGCCCCCTCTGTCTTGCGCTGCTGACCCATATGCCCCCTCTGTCTTGCGCTGCTGACCCATATGCCCCCTCTGTCTTGCGCTGCTGACCCATATGCCCCCTCTGTCTTGCGCTGCTGACCCATATGCCCCCTGTGTCTTGCGCTGCTGACCCATATGCCCCCTCTGTGTTGCGCTGCTGACCTAAATGCCCTCTCTGTCTTGCGCTGCTGACCCATATGCTTTCTCAGTCTCAATGTTTTTCCTCTTTTAAATGTTCACCTTCTTTGGAAAAAATAATAAATGCATATCATTTTTGCAGGAACAAAAATGTGCATTTATTATTTTTTCCCAAAGAAGCCTGGAAAGCATTGCACCCGTGATCAGGGGTGCAATGGCAGATTCCTGCAGACGAGCCCTGCTTTCAGCCCTTACCTTCATATGGGCTGACTGTTTGCAAGCTGCAGGGCTTGTGAATGAACTATAAAGCCTGTCATCAGGGACCTTGCAATCCATTCAGAACTAAAAGCTGTCAGCCACAATCTCTGAAGGTAGTTGTAGTTAGTGCATTCACAGGAAACTGTGAATGAATGACACTGCCATGTGGGCAAAGCCCTGGACAGCCTTGTTGTTTTAAAATAGGGACAGCGGGTGCAGGGGAGAAGATGCCCTGCTCGCTGTCACAGGGAGGAAGGAGAGGCTGCAACTGCTGGAACATGTTACATGTTCCCCACCCTAAATACCAGTAAAACATGTAACATGTTCCAATATCCCTTACACAGCAATGCAGTGAAACACAGGGGCAGTGACAGATTTAAAGTGGTTGTAAACCCTTACAAATACCCAATGAACTGACTGGCCTGAGGTGATACACAGAAATTAAATCCTTCTATATAAGTTGCACATGTTTATCTGCAGTCTTCTATTCTCTACATCCATTCAAAATTGAATTTATGCAGCTAGTCTGAGAGTTCAGAAAAAGGCAGAGCGCTGAAGTTATACGCTGCAGAACTCACTGAGAAGAGAGCTGATTGGAAGGAAGAGACGCACCCCCTCCACACAGCTCTCAGGAACAGAGCTGGGGCTGTCATTCTGATGGAGGTCCCTCACCTGTCACCTTTTTTTTTTTCTTGGTGTCAGGAAAACTTGCCAGAAGTGATTCATACTGATCACAGAGAAGGAGGCAGAAGACAGAAATGACACTTAGTGCTCTTAATTGAGACAAGTACACACTATATTGGGATATGCTTTGTTCATATCTCATGTCTGAGGTTTTCAACCAATTTAGAGGTTTGCTAAAGAAAAGCATCTCAGTTTACAATTGCACAAACCCTTACCCCCCCCCCCCCCCCTTTCCTTCTCAGGTTGTTTCTTGAATTACTTAAATTACATTTGAAGACTGGCAACACCTCAAAAGGCAAATAAAATATTTGTCACCATTACTGTGATTTAGTATATTTAAAATATTTTTTCCAAAAAGGGTTGGTTTTATTAGGCCAGTAGCAGTTAATAGGTTCCAATAAAAGAAACACTATACATGTACCCAGTTTCTGGTTTTGTCAAGGTCTCATGGGTTTGGCATCTTTGAATACAAAAACAGTTAAAAAAAAAAAACATTCAAAACAATTTTAATTAAGAGATTATTCATAATCTACAGTATAAGTATAAATGTAGTAAATTGACTGTTGAGTCCTTTATATCTCTACTGTAGATACAATTGTCATAATTTCATAGTTTGAGGTTGTTTTTTTATCCTCAGTTGGATCTTTTGATTTGTCTATTGTTTGCACTGTCATGAGCTTGTGCTGTTCGTCAATGATGTTTGTCTCGCCCAAAGAAATTTCATCCATGGTTTGGTTGGCTGTTTGAGATTTCTTTTGCCACGTCTCCATTCCAGAAGGCCATAAAATGCTTGATGCGCTTAAAAAGTCCCCGTTGCTTCTTGCCTGTCGCTTTGATTGTGTTAGCTTGGTTTTAAGACTTGACACTTTGTTTGCCAGTGCCACAGAGCATATGATCAGTGCTGCACAAATCAGCACTAACACAGCTATTATGATAGCACATATCATTATTGCTGTTTTATATCTATCATCTTTGCAGACACATGATGTGTTGGGAGGAGTGTGTGTTGAATGGTTGCCAGCATATCGACTTGTCAACCAGAATGGTTTCTTTGTTGTGGTGTATGGAGCCATGTTTGTTATCTTTGTAGAGTCAGATGCCCTCTTTTGTATGGTTGTTGTCATCTTTGTAGATTCAGATGCCATCTTTTGCATGACTGTTGTCTTTGTGTATTCTGGTGTATACAAATCCTGGTTTACTGACTGGCTTGCAATTGATGAGGTAACACTAGTAGAATCAGGCCATTTCAAGCCCAAAATGTTGGATGTGCCATTTACATCAATTAAAATAGTCTTATTTTGGAAACCGGTAGAATAAGTTTTATTCACTTCTGCTTTACACCTGAAGGAAAGCAGTAATATCACAAGATGCAGAACGAAAGACATCCTCTTCAGAGCTACCGTTGGCTAGCTGCAGGGAAAGCATTGCATTAACACTAGTTTTTGTAGATGGCAAAACATGCATGTATATTTATAATTTATAATATAAAATTTATTTTAAAAAATCAACAAATCGTGTTTCATATAACTTATTTAGTAAAATGGTAAATATGGACAGACTGCAGTAAGCTTTAGATTTCAAATTTCAAAAGGCAGATCACTAAAATATGTAATGTACAGGGACGGACTGACAACTCATGGGGCCCCCGGGCAGTAGGGGATCATGGGGCCCCTGTGTCCTTGGCCAAACTCAAAAAAGCCTATGAAAAAGGTACCAGGGGCATCTCTGGGGGGCCCCCTACTGACCCCAGGCCCTCGGGCAGTGCCCGAGTTTACAAATGGTCAGTCCGCCCCTGACCTGATTGCAATACTGGGCATCCTCTAACCCACGATGCAATAGGAAGAAGGGTCAGCCACACACCTGAGGATAGTTGCATATAGTGTGCAGGGGCGGACTGACAACTCATGGGGCCCCCGGGCAATAGGGGATCACGGGGCCCCTGTGTCCTTGCTAAAACTCAAAAAAGCCTATGAAAAAGATACCAGGGGCATCTCATGGGGCCCCCTACTGACCCCGGGCCCTCGGGCAGCGCCCGAGTTTCCAAATGGTCAGTCCGCCCCTGGTAATGTACATTCCATTCAAAACTAGAAATGTAATCTTTATATGCCTTGAGAGAGCATAGCCTGCATTGTGAATGGTTAAAGCCCAACTTGTGCATCCTCCATTCCTCTAATTTTCTGCACCTACAGTATATTTACATTTTATACATACCTGTCTCTTAAAGAAAAGATGATAGGTCCTCCTCTCTCTCTCTGGTGTTGGGTAGGTCATAAATGCTGAAGAACGGTGTCACACAATTACAGTGGCTGATATCATGCTACCAGGGGTTGGACACTTGACACCCTGTGCTCACAGGAAGGGGATATCATTCAGTCTGGAAGAGAAGAGGATTGCCAGTACAGAAAGCCTTTGGCTTTCTCTCTGTTTCTCTGTATGAGCATTCTGTTGCAAAAGCTCAAGGACATGTAAGTGGACTATAAGTGTACTCATCAGCACTCTAGCAGTCCATTGAGAACTACAAGCTATATGCCACAGTGGCAGGCGGGTCTAGTAGTTTGCTCAGTCACAGATTTCTGTTTCAAAAATGTGGCAACAGATATGAAGAAGAGATCCCCTGCCTGCTGTCACAGGGAGGGAGATGACTGGGGAGAGATGCAGGAGCATGTTACACATTACACCTGAACTAGGGTTATACCATGCTCCATAAGGTGAGCTTATTGTGTAAGACTTTCAATTGCTCATCGATGTGCTTCACCAGTCTACCACACTCCCTTTTTTGTAATCTGGGGATACTGAAGTGCACCTGCTGGTGATGCTGGAACACTTTTCTTTCTGCCTACAAAAAATCTGTTGTAAACAACTGCCAATACTTAAAAGTTTACCACCAATAGGGTTCAAATCTACATTGAGAACTTGATTCCGATTGGGTAAGCAGGAAACAGAGAGAGAGAGGAAGCCACATAGGATTCAAGAAGAGCCATCCTACTCATCATCATTGGAGCTGTTTGTACCTAGCCTACACAGAACCCAGGTGGAGATAGTCTGCTTGAACTTTGACATTAGCATTTTTGTGCTCAGTGGATAGTAGTAGTAGCTGCTCATTGAATACTTTAATTTTGTTGTCCTGATTTTCTCTTAAAGTTTGATATGATAGGCAGAGTTCCCTCTGCTAGTTGTCTTCTTGGTTCGGCATCTTCAACCATCCTAATTGGCTGGCCCCAGATGATGTAACTCCTGTGCATGCGAATTGTAGGTAATTCATCCTGGCACCAAGGCATACTGGGGCTCAACACTGAATCATGCCGTGTATGCTTTGAAGAACTTTCCTTTCAGGCAAGTAAGAAGCTTTTATTGCAGAAAAGATGCAGTAAGTATTTTCTGCAATAAAAAGCGTGCCTGCCAATTGTTAGTTTTAATTTGTGCTAAAATAAGAGGACTTTTATGTAAAATATTTAAGAAAATAAAATCATGGGAAATTTTGTTTTTTTACTTTTGGATAGGAGTAAGAAGGATCGGGAATCCGCTAGAAAGATTTCCTCTCAATTATTATTAATTTTATTATTATATTTTGTTTTATCAGATAGCAAATGAGGGAAAATATCAAACGGCAACACAGAGAGGAATAAAAATGCTGTGTTTTCAAGAGAGATGGAGAAAATTAGAAACTCCATCTTTTTGCAGTTTGTGTCCCTGTTGCAGATGTACAGCCACTTTTTGTCTGGTTAAACTTTTTGTCACTGTAAGTAAAAAGTTTATTATAGAGTCCAGAATAGCAGTAAAAACCTGACAAATGTTCTAAACCTTTCCTACTCCAAAACTCAAAAAAACAAATCTGAACATAGAAATTTTGTTTATTCCTATCCTTCATGAAATTTCTGCAAAGAACCTGATGTGTGAATTATATCTTTATTGTGCTGCTCTTGTTGTATACATGTCGTAGGAGGAAATGTTTGAGACAGTATGTCTGCCATTTCTACCAAAAGCGGTAGCTTGTCATTTCATTTCTTCTTTTCAGATGATATATTCTATACCTATGAAAGTAACCCCCCACCTCCACCAATTTTTACATTTCTGTACTGGTACTAGAAGCTATTTTGATTAATTCTATTGGTTGCTTAAAATGTGCAAATTGAAGGTATCTGTCAGGATGAGAATTGCTGTTGCCCAGTCAGGTAGTCAGTGGGGTGAAGGATAATTGATGTTTGATTGCAGCTATTCTGACCACATGCCACTCAGCCTTGAAAATTCTAATGTGCATGGTCAGGCATGTAGGCAAAGGACTACAAATGTCTGACATTCCAAGCATAGGACTTAGACAAAGTAAAGCCAAATAATGAGTGAAATAAAATGCCTTCATAGGGACAAAGTTATAATATTCTAAATATTTAGGCTGGTGATTAATGAATTTAAGAGGATTGGCACTAGCGAGTGCATATTAACTTACCTTAAGTCCTTGTTTAGAATCTAGATTAGGTTCCCTGGTTTCATTTGTTAGACTGTTCTTCTACTGTTAGAAATCTTTTTGTACGCTGAAGAGTAAAAGATTTTTTTTTGTAAAGTTTCAGTGCAAAACCACAGATGACAGACTTCCTGTTCTGTGTTTGCTCATGCTTCGCTTTATTCTAGCATCAAAAAAGGGACCTGCCCATTGCTTTGGGCAATATTAAATGTTAGCATTAATGGTGCAATCTTTAAGAAATGTATGCCAAAGTGATCAGTGGTCTCATCCTTTTGTAGCTGGCAGTGACTAAATTTGTAAGGAGTGTTAATGTTTCACATGTGAGTCATGAAAGCAAGACAGGAGGGCATTCTGTTTGACAGACAGAATCTTTATTGTGATAAGATATCCTGTGAGTATTGTGCAAAAGCACAGTGATGACAGTTGACTCTAGTAATTTACTTTGCCCTAGTATCCAGCAGTCTTTAATGTGAATGCAGCATATTTAAACTTTGTTCAGTAAACCAAATGATGGGCTGTGGTTATTACCGATCTCTTCCTGATTATTACATCTCAGGGTAGAGGCAGATTTCTTATGTTCATTGCAATGGATATAAAGTGTGATTTTTTTTTTTTTTTTTTTTTTTTTAATGCAAGCTGGTTCCAGCTTCCTATATATATATATATATATATATATATATATATATATATATATATATATATATATTTATTTATTTTTTAATTAAAACTGTAGCGCTCATTGTAGATTCATTGTTTTGAATGTTTCTTTATGCATTCTTCAGACTGGATTGGTTGTGAATTGATTACAGAAGGCTCTGCTACATGTTCCTTACTGCATAATCAAAGTGTATCCAAAAACATTTTTATATGCTTATTTTGCAAAATCCCATTGGGGAGGTTTACCTTCATTGCTAGTTCTGTAGATAACCGGAGTAAATCCCCTTTCTGACAAGATTCCACCTCTATTTTCTTTTTGGTAGCAACTCAGATTTTGGATTTCACTTCTCTTTAAATCCCAGTAATGGTAGTTTCCAGAACAAATGTTGTTGCTGACTCTCCCCAGTGGTGACACCCACAAAAAACACTTGATGTGTTCTAACTAATTTTCTGCTCTGTCCACCTCTAATAAAAATTGTTTTAACTGACTTGATTAAATCATGTTTAGCCGTTTTATACTTAAGTATTTTTATTGAAAATTGGTATACAGTGGTATACACGGAAATCGAAACAATTTTCACCTACATGGTGAAATGGTGTGCATAAACATATTTAGAGAGCGTATAGGCACATGAAAAACAAAAATATTAGTCAATGACATTATATACAGAAACTACCATCCCCACCAGGCAGCGAACATTTCAGCAGTCATTGAATAAAGGCATTGTCATAAAAATTTTACAGTATGAAAACCAATTCAGAAAGAAAAAGGATTAAGATTAGAGAAATCACTAGAAAAGATCCAGAATAGTACAGAAAAGAGGGGGGTGAAGGGAAGAGAAGAAAAAAAAAAGGGGGGGGAGAAGGAGAGGGTCAGCCGCAATAATAGGTTATGGAGATATATCTGATCCATGGTTCCCACGTCACCTCATATCTAGAAACATCATTGTTGACAATGCTTGTAAGTTTATCGTTTACCATTATCCAATTTAGTTTTTGTTTAACCCCGTCTAGCAGGATCAGTGATTGTCTGCAACTTCTAGTTATGGTAATGCATGCCGCCAGTAAAAGGTAAAGAATTAATTTAGTCAATTTTTTGGGAACATCAGCGGGAAGCAAATTAAATAGGGCCACTTCCGGTGATCTACGAATATTAATTCCTGTTACCGAATAGATGAAATTAAACATTTGGATCAAAAACCTATTCACAAACGGACACTTCCATCAGATATGGAACATAGTGCCCTCTTGTCTGCAGTGTCGGAAGCAAATAGGTGATACTGAAGGGTACATTTTAGCGAGGCGCGTAGGAACCAGATACCAGCGAACTAGCCTTTTATAATTGACTTCAATCAGAGCAGTATTATTCGAAATCTTTGATAACGTGTGGGCCGCATTCAGCCAAGTATCCAGGTCTAGTGAGCTATTCTGATCCCTTTCCCATTGAGTCATATAAGATAATTTAGTAAGTGGATCAACAAGGGAAGCATAGATAATGGACAAACGACCCCTCATCATCCCAGTTGCCCCACAGGAGACCTCTAAAGGAGTGAGTGTGCAAGGTTCTGCGATTAATTTGAGTTTGCTAGAGATAAATGAGAGAAGTTGATAGTAGCGAAAAAATTCCCCAGAAGGCATCTGATACTTTGTCAAAAAACACTGGAGAGAACGAGGACGGAATCCATCCAGGTAGTCTCCGATACGCAGCAAACCCTTATTCATCCACCATTGAAACACAGACGGTGTTAAGCCAGGAATAAACTCGGGATTATAAAAAACTGGAGCTAGTGGGGTATGTGGGGAGAAGAAAGGTTTGCGAGCCCGCCATCTATCCCACACCGTTAATGAATAGGTCAATGTAGGACACAGAATAGGAGGACTTAATCGACTAGGGAGCCACATAAGAGCACCAATAGCATAAGGGTGGCATGCTAAAGCCCCAATGCCAACCCACTGGGGGACATAACCCTTGGCCGTAGTGCAAGATAACTGAGCTATCTGAGCCGCCTGAAAATAGGCCAGGAGATTAGGAAGTCCCAAACCGCCATGCCTCTTTAGGGAAAATAGAGTTGACTTGTTTACCCTAGGACGTTTGCCCCTCCAAGTGAATCTAGAGACTGCAGCTTGTAAAAGTAACAGTTCCCGTTTGGGACCCATGATCGGCAATGTCCTAAAGTAATACAATAGTCTTGGTAAAAAAGTCATTTTAATAGAGTGAATTCTACTACACCAGGAAAATGGGAGATCCTGCCATTCTAGTAAGTCAGATTTAAGTCATTTGAAGAGCAGACGATAATTGGTCTTATATAAGGATGAAATAGATTTCGTGAGGTGAATCCCCAAATAGGGGAGAGAACGAGGGGCCCACTGGAGAAATTATCCTGGAGGTGATGAACCTCTGAGTCAGGCAACAAAATATTTAAGGCAATTGTTTTAGAGGAATTTAGCGTAAAACCAGAGGCCCCAGAGAAACGATGAAACAGTTGGAGGAGACCAGGTAAAGAAGTTCGAGGGTTAGATATATACAAAAGGACATCATCAGGAAATGGGGCGCATTTATGATCCCGTTGACTGCAGCAGATGCCCGAAATGGTGGGATCGGAACGGATAGCAATCGCCAGTGGTTCCATTGCCAGAGCAAATAGTAGTGGAAAGAGAGGACAACCCTGTCTAGTACCTCGCTTTATCAAAAGGGAGGCTGATTTATATCCGCGAATGGGGACTTGAGCTGAAGGGTTAGAATATAGGGCCCGTAGTAATGTCGTGAAATAAGGGCAAAACCCAAACTTACCTAGCATCTGAAATAAATAGTCCCAAGATAGACTGTCAAACGTTTTATAAATATCTAATGATAACAATAAGATTTTCCTCTGTGAGGATTTATCCCAATTGGATTGTACAGCTGACAGCAGTGCTAAAGTCCGACGAATTTGGTCTGACATTTGTCGACTGCTGATGAATCCTGACTGATCATCATGAATATACAGGGCCAAAAATTATTGGAGGCGTAAGGCCAGGATTTTAGTAAGAATCTTTAGATCACAATTAAGGAAATAGGTCGATAATTAGAGACTATAGAAGCATCCTTGAGGGGTTTGGGGATGACACTGATGAATGCCTTGTTTTCATCAGGGAGCACCAGTCCCCCATCCCGTAGATAATTAAAATAATGAGCCATATGGGGAATCAGGATATCAGGAAAAACTTTATAATTGTGGGGAAGACCATCCGGTCCTGGGGATTTATGAGGAGCAAGAGATTTCAAAGCACTCCTAATCTCTTCGCACGAGATAGGCCGTTCCATCGACTCCTTATGGGCCTCCTGGAGAGCGAAGAGGAACAGAGCTCAAAAAGGTTTCGAGAGACGAAGAAGAACCTCCCTGAGAAAAGCTATATAGTTCAGTGTAAAAAGATTGAAATTTTTGGAGGATCTTACCAGGATCTTAAAATAAAGTTCCGTTATCCAATCTGAGTTTAGGGAGAACCATTTGGGAATGTCTGGGAGTCAACTTGTGTGCCAATAAAGTGCCATGTCTATCCCTCCAAGTAAAAAATGTATGGTTATACCAACGTAGTTGTTTGTCAGCAGTGGTAGTAAGACATAGATTTAGTTCTAATCGGGCCTGATCAAGTTTAAGCAGCAAATCCGGACTGCGATTCTGCTTATGTTGGGCAACTAAGTCAGTATATGTTTTTTGTTTTGGTGGCTAGTAGGTCGTTTTGGGCTTTTTTGATTCGCGAAGAGAGTTGAATAATAAACCCCCTAACCAAGGCCTTATGAGCTGCCCAATTAATGGCCGGGTTCGTATCCTCTGCTTTATTAAGTTCAAAATACGTGTGAAAGTGCGAGGAGATATCCCGACAATAGGAAGAATTACCCAAAATAGATTCATTAAGGCGCCAGTAATAAGCAGTCTTATCAAGCATCCAGGATGACAATGATATAGAAATAGGGTCGTGGTCAGACCAAGGCGTGGAGAGGATTTTAGCCGTGAGGAGTCTGGGGAGCGAGTGTGTATGAAAAAATATATGGTCAATGCGAGAATAGCAATTATGAGCCCTAGAATAATGGGAGTAATCTCGAGAAGTTGGGTTAGCTTCTCTCCAAGCGTTGACAAAGTCATAACGATGCAGTAGCTGGGCCAACTTACGGCTCTGTCTAGAAGGGGGCTGAAGCACGGCGGTTCGGGAAATTAGAGTCACCGGCCAGAATAACATCGCCTTCGAATTCCTTAGCCATAGTGCTCAATAAGGACTTAAAAAATTCCACCTGGTTGGTATTTGGGGTGTAGTAGATTAAAAAAGTAAGTAATTGTCCCCCCCAAGTGGCCTTTCACCAGAAGATACCGCCCCTCCCTGTCCCAGATAATTTTAGATTCGGTAAAGGACAAACAGCGAGACAAACAAAGGGCAACCCCCCATTTTTTCTCTGTAGCGTTAGCAAAATAACAGGATAATCTTTATGAACATATTGTGGGGTGAATGAAGGGGGAAAATATGTCTCCTGCAGAGCAACTATGAATTAAAGGCCTTTATACGTTTGGCGGGGGAATTGAGCCCCTGAACATTTTGAGAAAGTAGACGGATAGTTCCGCTATGAGACCGTAGGGAAGACATAGTCGACAATTAAAGAACTATGGAAGATAGGAACCAACCACTCTTGGAGCATGAAATGGTCCGAAGATCCAGATATATCGGCAGCTGACCCTGAAAAAAAAAGGGGGGGGGGGGAGAAAAGAGGAGACATTCGGAGTATAAAAATCCTCATGTCAAGTAACCAATGGTAGTAGACAAATAATATAGTATAAGCAAATCAACCTTTATACCAATAATAGCAGAGCTATAGTCCTGCAATGGAATGGATCTACCCAGAGAAAACAACTCAGGGGAGAGTGTTCCACTCAAGGAGGGCGCATAGACACTCCCCGGCACCAACAATAACCCATCAGTAACATACCAAATAGTAGTAATGCAAAAAAAAAAAAAAAGAGAAAATAACCGAGCCCTCTGATAATGTAAACAGTGGATGGATGTGAGGCAACTCCAAGGTCCCCCCTCCAATCCTCCCACAACATCTGAACAGCGGTGAACCACTGAGAGGCCACCACCTATCCAGAGATCACATAAGAAAACCCACAAAAAGACATGTTAACTCAAGGAGTCTTCCCGGGTGATTTCCGTGACCCCATCTTCCCAGCATTTGGAGCAGTCCACAAAGGTGAAAGCGGCAGCGGTCGAGGAGCCAATCCCACCGGGGAGTGGGATGTAGGACCACGACAGATAATGCCCAGTTGAAGTAACAATTCCTTGCCATCCTGGAATGTAGAAAAACCATAAGGCTATCCATTAAAATTGAATTGTAGGCAAAAGGGGTAGGCCCATCGATACCGGATATCCTTCTGCACTAAGTGGGAAAGTAGTGGCTTAAGAGATCGCCGTTTCTGGATGGTGGTCGGGGAGACATCAGCAAAAATTTGTATCTTATGTCCCGCAAATTCCAGGTCCGGAGTCTCCCTACTATACCATGACCACTTCCTTGACCTGAAAAAAGTGAGGCTTTACGATGATATCCCTAGGAGGCCCACCTTGTCTAGGGGGGATCAATGCTCTATGGATGCGATCAGTTTCACTATGAAGATCATCGATATCGGGTAGTGCAGATCGCATGAGTGTTTGTGCGCAGCTAGTGAGCTCTTTGACTGATTCAGAGAGTCTTCGAATGCGGAAATTGTAGCACCTAGCTCGATTTTCCAAATCATCAATTTTAGAGTAAGCTTCCTCCAAACGATCTTGCAAGTCGGTAATCATAATAGAATTTTGGGATACTCTATGGACTGTCGCATCAATTTTAGATTCGATACTATCCAGGTGTTGGCCCAATTCTTGAAAATCCTGTTTAAGGTCAGCTGCCAATTTTGAAGTGGCTCTATCTAGTTTGCGTTGCAGTAAATCAGTGAACCGAGCTATTAAGGTTGCATCACCTGAGTATTGTGGCAGATCTGGAAGTATTGCTGGCGAGTGAGCAGGTCTGTCATCTTTGGGGTCTGGGCCGCTATTCTGGCTGGAGAAGATGGCCGCAATCTCACTACTCAGTGGTGAGGAGGCAGGGGAATCGTGGCCTAGTGAGCAGGCCGAAGCCTGGGACTCGGGTAGTGTAGGGCTGGAAGGTGACTGGGGAGGCCGCTGAGATTCACTCACCCCAGTAGATGAAGCTGCAGTGGTCCGGTCCTGGCCAGTGGGAGAGGTAGAGCCCAGCTTCACCCTCAGAGGGAGAGGTGCTGCTTTATTGCCAGCAGCAGGAGGTGACGGGCCACAGACGTCGAGCCGGGCGCCATCTTGGGTCCCTTTCTCCCAACAGGGACCGATATCTGGGAGCCCCCGCGGCTTCTCCCCGCCGTCCGCCCGGCATGATTCAGGGGGTCCGGTCAAGGTCCAGGGAGAGTCCTGGGAGCAGTGGGGGTTCAGTGCCCGTATATATGGGCTACTATTGGTGCCGGGGGTGTGCAGAGCGAGTGCTGGGACATACGATCCGGCTGGCCGCGCATGTGCACTCATGTTCAGCACTTTTGAGCTCCCATACCTAAAAACCCATCTGTAGCCAAAGCTTGTTTCTTTTGTTTTCAAAAGGGCAAGAATCATTGGAGCCCCTTTTTCAGGACTTATTCCCGTCTGTGTCCAAATTATTGTGATTTCCCTTAATTTCTAAAATAACAGGGAGTTAAGGCAACAAGGACATATATGGCAACAAAAACAGTTATTGTTGTGGTTTTCGGTCCTGGTAAAACACACCCTGTTTCTTGCACGGGCGTCACAGGGACAGGAAGTGAGGGAAAATCTTTTTAATATTGTCATAAATGGAAATAAAATCCTATAAGAACTCTTATCAAAAACAAGAAAGAATCGATTTGGCTGGACTTGGGCTTCATATCATTTTGGTGATTTCACTAAAATGACAATTATTATTATTATTCATGATTTATATAGTGCCAACATCTTGTGCAGCGCTTTACAACATGAGGGCAGACAGTACGGTTACAATACAATTAAATACAGGAGGAATCAGAGGGTCCTGCTCATTAGAGCTTACAATCTAGGAGGAAGGGTCAAGTGATACAAAAGGTAATAGCTGGTGGGGGTGAGCTGATGGAGAAAATTAATCTCCAGTTGTTAAGTGGGGGCAGAATAGGCTTCTCTAAAGATGAGGGTTTTCGGCGATCATCTAAAAGCAGACTGAGTAGGAGATAGTCGGGCAATTTGGGGTTGAGAGTTCCATAGGATGGGAGAGGCTCTGGAGAAGTCCTGGAGGCGAGCATGGCAGGAGGTGACGAGGGAGCTAGAGAGCAGGAGGTCTTGGGAGGAACAAAGAGAACTATTAGGTCGGTATTTAGAAGACTAGGTTAGTGATATAACTGGGGGCTGAGTTGTGGGTGGCTTTGTAAGATGTTGTTAGTATTTTGAATGTAATTATGTCTCTCTTTATGCCTTGCAGGTTCAAGACTGGCCAAATAAATGGAGACTTACTGATCTACCATGTTCTTCTGACTTTAAAGCCATACTATGCCAAGCCATATGAGATAGTGGTAGATCTTACTCACGCTGGGCCCAGCAATCGCTTTAAAACAGACTTCCTTTCAAAATGGTTTGTGGTTTTCCCTGGCTTTGCATATGAAAATGTAACAGCAGTTTATATCTACAACTGTAACTCCTGGGTGAGGGAATATACAAAATACCACGAGAGACTGCTAACTGGTCTGAAAGGCAGCAAGAGGTTAATTTTCATCGATCCATCTGGAAAGTTAGCTGAGCATATAGACCATGATCAGCAGAAACTGCCAGCGGCCACACTTGCTTTGGAAGAGGACCTGAAGCTGTTCCATAATGCACTTAAACTGGCCCACAAGGACACTAAAGTGTCAATTAAAGTAAGTGGAGATTAATATGTATACACATGATAATGAGCAAGCCAGGATGCATTAAGGTAGATGTTGAAATAGAGGAAATGGGATGTGCACCTCCCTATCAACTGACCATTATAACATTACAAAAAGTATATTGAACAGTATGTGCATTTTAAGGCCTCATGCACTTGACATAAAATGCAATCCTTTTTTTTCCGCCTCTAAACGCCTATGTGTTCTTGCACTCATAGGTGCTTACAGGTATTTAGAGGCAGAAGGAAAAAACACAGTGCCAGCTCGTTCTGGAGAGGAGCACTTTGCTGCAAAAAAGCCAGAAGCACATCAATGCTTCTAAACGTTATTTTTACATTTTTCTTTCTGTTTTTTTAGGTGGGTTCTACGGCTGTTCAGGTCACTTCAGCAGAAAGGACGCGGGTTTTGGGCCAATCTGTGTTTCTGAATGATATCTACTATGCTTCAGAGATAGAAGAAATTTGTTTAGTGGATGAAAATCAGTTCACATTGACTATTGCTAATCAAGGAACACCCCTCACATTCATGCACCAGGAGTGTGAAGCCATTGTCCAGTCTATCATTCACATACGGACTCGATGGGAACTGTCACAACCAGATTCCATCCCCCAACACACTAAAATCCGTCCAAAGGATGTTCCTGGAACACTACTTAACATAGCATTACTCAACTTGGGAAGCTCTGATCCAAGTCTACGGTAGTCATTTATCCCTGTATGGTTTTAATACATGTTTATATATTTATGCATATCTACTAGGTCATCGGCCAGGTTTCTTTTTAGTCCTGAAATGGTTTAAGCGAAAGTCTGCACAAAAATGGAAACTAACTAAAAGCACTCAGTGTCCTGTGTAATGAGGTATTTTAGGAAATTGATATGTTCGCTGCTGAATTGAATAAGTAATACACTGATATTACAGTTACAGTATTGATGATTCCTCTAAAAGTTACAGTTGTTAAGAGACACATTTAGAACTGAATTTCTTTGTCCTATGCTTTTTGCATGCTGGAAACTTTAAGGGCTCGTTCACACCATGGTGCAGAGACATCAGTTTTTTTGCACACGTTCTACAAGGGCACAACAAACCAGTTGTTCTCTGTGCCCTGTTCACACCACAACACTGGTATCACTTACAGATTTTTTTCTGCGCAGGAATCTGCAACGTGTATAAAACTCATTGCAGCTCGCATGAAAACTGATGTCTCTGCAAGCGAAATCTGCACATCAGTTTCCATTAGTTTTCATGCATGTATGGTGTGAGCAAGCCCTAAAGCAAACATTTGTACAAAAATGAAAATGAGGGATTTAAAGGATAGGTTCACTTTTTAACAAAAAATAATAAATGCACATTTTATTACAAGTAAACAAATGTCCATTTACTATTTCTTTGTTTTGGGAGCCTGAAAAGCATTGCACCAGCGATTAGCAGATCGCTGGTGCCGTGCAGGACTCCTGCAGATGTGTCAGTGTATCTTTGTGCTCATGAAAGGCAAAGGCTGTCGGAACTTGTAGTTTTCCTATTCACAGAATACTGTGAATGAGTGACACAGCTGGGCGAGCCACTAGATGTTCCCCCGCTAGCTGTCACATTGGGGAAGTGGGGGCAGAGCGGGGTTCGGTCCTTTCAGAACATGTTACGTGTTACACCCTGAATATGGGTGTAACATGTTACAAGAGGTGACCTTATCCTTTTAAAGGATAAGTTCTCCTTTGGGAACATGTTATATAATCCACCCTTTTTTAGGGTGGAACATGTAACATGTTCCCATAGCCGCTGCTTCCCCACCTCTCCCCGTACTAGCTGTCAAATTTGAAAATAGCACGGCCACGTCATTCATTCACGGACTTCCGTGAATGAATGAACTGCAAGTCCTGACAGCCATGGTGGCTGTGGGCTTGTAGTTTTCAATGAAATACCATGGCTCTGTGGAGCGCCGTGGTAGTTAATTGAAGCTTCTTGTCAGAATATCTGCCTGCTTGTACATTCCGTACGGCAAGCAGATATTCTGAGAGGTCTGCAGGAGACCTACATGGCATCAGTAATCTACTGATTGCTGGTGCAATGCTTTCCAGGCTCCTGTAGACAAAAATAATAAATGCACATTTTTTCTTTACCTGCAAAAAGGTGTGCATTTATTATTGTCTAAAAGGTGAACTTATCTTTTAAGGGAATTGACTGAGATGTACCTTACTGCTTTGAATTCATTTGCAGTATAGCCCTTGATCATCCCTCCAGTAACACAGCTCAACTTAGCCAGAATCCTCTTATCTTTGTAGGCAGAGTCAAGCAATCATGCTTTTGCCCATTCTTGCCCCCTAGAATATTTAGCTACAAGCAGCCCAAGAATACTGCAGTGATAATTGAAACAGAAGCTTTTTCGACTTCTAATACACTAGCACAGTTTCCTAATGTTTCCAAAACATTAAAGGATAAGTTCACCTTTTTTAACATGTTACTCCCATATTTAGTGTGTAACATGTTCAGCCTCAGATCCCTCTTCCCCTGATTTTCTACTCCCTGTACTTGCTGTCACAATTCAAAGAGAGAGCAGCCATGCGGGGCACCACCCACTCAGTTGCATCATAGATCCCTGTGAATCGGTGAACTACAAGTTAATTTCTCAAGTTGTATTTCTCAAGGAACTACCATGGTGCTGTTGAGCACTCCGATAGTCCATTCACTCTTCCCATCAGTGTAAAACCATCTGCTCGAACGAGGTATGAGCAGACTGATTATACTCAGTCTGCAGGATGCCTGCATGGCACCAGCGATCTACTGATCACTGGTGCAGTGCTTTACAGGATCCTAAAACAAAGAACAGTAAATGCACATTTTTTTTTTTTACCTGCAGAAAGTGTGCATTTATTATTTTTTGTAAAAAAGGTGAACTTCTCCTTTAAGAAATGAAACCACTAAATTGCACTTTATTTCTACACATTTTATCTTTTACCAATTGTTTTCTTTAAACTGTACTTTTCAAGGTCGTCACAGTGGGAGAGCACCTCTCTGTCTCAGAAAGCCAGAAGACTAACCTGGGAAACCCTCAAAGTTTCTGTCACAATCCAAGGCCAGGCCTGGGGCCCAATTCCACTGAAAGCCTTGGGTCGTTATGAATGTTAAACCTACCAGATAGCCCTCCCTGCAATAAGGTGATGTTCGCACTTCTGCGAGTGGAGGACATCTGCTGCCTGTATCTAGTCCATCTCTGATGCTTGAGTGGAGGTGTATTTTCCTAGGGCTAGAATTTCAGTCTCTGGCTCCACCCTCTTCATGCTGACAAATCTGCCATTTTTCGGCTCAGAGCCAGATGGAGCTGCACACTGGTCAACTGTTCTCTCTGGGTGTATTTTTCCCCTGTCAATTACTTAAACCTCTTCAGTTCCCAAGGCAGAGGAAGGCATATGCACATTCTGGATTTAAAAATACTCAGTGCATTCTAATGAGTTCAGAAATTTCCTATGTAATCCAACAGGTCAGTCATCTCCTCCCTTCACTTGACAGACTTCCAGGCCTCTGTGGCATTGGAATTTCTTACTTACCTATCCTAATTTTTCCTGCACTCCAATGTTATCTGCTCTTGCTGTGGGCACACAACAACAGCAGTTTGTTGCCATTCCCTTCTGGTTGTCTTCTGTTCCTTGTGTATTCACCAAAGTTTTAGCTCTGATGTATGCTGTGCCTTGATTGCAGGGCATTCCCATTTTGGGTTGTTTAGGTGACCACCTGCTAAGACAATGGCACAGTCCTGATTAGTCTAGGTCCAAATAACTGCTCATACTCACCAACTCTTTGTTTGAATATTGAACCTCTGGAAATCAACACTGGAACGGACTCCTCAACAAGAGTATTCTAGATACTGATCATTTTCCTCAACTGGAAAATCTTCTGAGCCTCCATTGCTATGTTCAGAACCTCCCGCCAGTTGTCAACACCAGACCCTGCCCTAAGCTTTTGCATGAGGGTTCTGGCTCTGATAGCCTCCTTTGTGTCAGTTCTGAATGCTCAATTACACTCTAGACCTATGCAAATCAAGATTTTGGCTGCGTTCAGTCTCTGGTTCTTTCAGTGTGCCTGTACCCATGATCAGATTATTTCTGGCTTAGTGGTCCGCAAAACCAGCCTTGAAGTTGTGCAAGTATGTCCTTTTATTCTGGAAGGTCCTCATGAATGATGTCAGCCTGAAATGCTGGGGAGGGGCCTTGGACATCCTTACAGTGCAGGGGACTTGATCTCCAGCAGAAGAATACCTTTCATTGAACATGCTGGAGCTTTAAGCAATCCAATTGTCCCTTTATTGCTGGACCTCGCTATTAAATTTCTCTTGACCCGAATTCAGTGGGACAACGCCACAGCAGTGGAATACATGAGTCATCAGTGAAGAACCAAGATCTTGCAGCGCAAAGGAAGCCAATCTGTTTCGGGCTTGGGCAGGCAATCACATACTTACCCTGTTGGTCATCAACGACAGGACTGCAGACAATGGTCTGTTTATCCAGAAGTATTTCAAGACCACGATGGCAGGTGGGGAACACAACATGTGGATCTCCTGGTATCCTGGTTCCATAATGATTTAATCTATGCTTTTCTTTCACTGTCTTCCTCTTATCCTCCACAGGGTCGAGAGGCCTTTAATCTCATTGTAACAAACTGGCCCATGAGTATATGGTACTCTGACTTCATCATACTCCTGGCAGACTCCCCATGGGCTCTCCTAGATCACCCAAATCTCATGTCTCAAGGGTAAATTTGCCATCCTACTTCATGGTTGCTGATTTTGGATAGCTTTGCTCTTAAAGCCTAGGTCCTGAGAGATGGGGACCTATCTGATAATTGCTCCTACGCTTATGAAGGCTAAGAAATCCTTAACTCGCAAAGTGTGCCATCACACATGGAAAGCATATTTTGCATGATGTGTGAGAGAGATTTTAACCCAGGAAATACTCAGTGGGATGTGTTTTGGTCTTCTTCCGATCTGGTTTGGACCATCATCTGGCCTTGAGTACTTTTTAGACGAAAACCTTAGCCCAAGCAATTCCCCTACAGGGGCCGCTAGCTTTTTCTTGCCTACTCTTCGGGCAGATATTCCTAATTTATGCTTTCACCCATCAGGTGATCTGTTCTCATTGCTGTCACCTCTTTAAAAAAAAAATGTAATTTTTAAAAAACTGTCCATTTCGGTTTTCGGCCAAGTGCATCCTGAATTTTCAGTTTCGGCACCAGAATTTTCATTTTGGTGCACCACTAATTCAAACTGCATCCAATTTGTACATATGTGAACCGGAACTGACACTTTTTTTGCCAGTGTCCAGTTCTCCGGTAAGCCCACAGACTTACCATGACAGTGGTCCAGCATGCACACTTTGAATCACAGTACAGTACTGGGAGAGAGAGAGACAGGACTGAGAGACCAACCCTTTCCATAAAGTTCTCACCTCCAGACAGCTATTCTTTCTAAAGGGTCTTCAGGGATAGGCTTACACTGGGGTTGTGTCATGGACCGTGATCTGGAAAGTGCCTAAGCAGAGCCCAGTGCCTGCATAGCATTTAACAGGCAAGTGCTCACCCACGTCATTACTCTCTCTCTCTCTCACTCTCTCTGCTCTCCACACCCCGGGCATCTCAACTGTGGGCACCAGGCTGTGACAGCTTGCGGCTTCACAGCCAGGTGTCCATTGCGCATGCACAAGTTGCACAACGCATCTTGATTGGTCCGGCAGTCTTCTGTGAAGTGTCCCAGAAGACTGCGG
This sequence comes from Staurois parvus, assembly GCF_062004578.1. Taxonomy (NCBI): domain Eukaryota; kingdom Metazoa; phylum Chordata; class Amphibia; order Anura; family Ranidae; genus Staurois; species Staurois parvus. Next base: position 2,181,050 of record NW_028318002.1, read on the forward strand.
GAGTAAGGAGGGGGGCCGAACTTCCTGCTCACTTTGCTGCGGTGAACTGAGCTGTCAAAACCAGGTATCCGCTCCCCCTTCCCCCCAACAAAGTGCCAAACATGGCAATGGAGGGGGGGAGCAGGTATATAAGTGGAGCTTCCACTTTTGCGTGGAACTCCGCTTGAAAGTGGTTATCTCCTCAGGGGCATATGGCACTTGATCCCATTCTGCTTGGTGGCCCTGCTGTACTTAAAACACAGCTCTCCATGGTAGCTGTTGCGCCACTATCTTTTGCACATATTCTAAATATAACAGTTCTTTGTACCAAAAATGTATTCCGTCAGGTCTATATAAGGTGATATATAATAATGTGACAGAATACAAGGATAAGTTAAAACAGTTCTCCCATGTCTTTTGGTTACTGATTCTAAATGGGAGGGACTAGTTTATCATAATAAGCTGGAGAATTCTGATAAGAAACATTGGAGTGTCTGTATCCCTTTAGAAGTATTTATTCTTGTAGAATATCTCATCAGAACTAAAGTTTCTCTTGTAGAGAATGTGTACAATCTGATGTGTAAAATCTGATGTGTGGTTGGCTTACTGATATTCCCAATGCAGACTCCTGGGAATATCAGTAAGCCAACCACACAAACAGGAAATAACATTTTTGGGGGCCTTCTATACACAGTGTACAGAATGCCTCCAGGTTGCCATATTGCATTGACTTCCACAGAAAATTGTTGTCACTACAGACTAAAAAGGAAAGGTAGTTTGTAATAACATTAAATTAAAATAGGACTTGTGTGGCAAGTTTATATGCTATATTTTTTGCTATATTTTTTTTTCACGGATGTGGAGTTAACCTTTTAAAGAAAATCTGTACTGATACCAATATAGAGATGTTTCTGGGTTCCTTTTAAAAATCGTAGCTGGCTCTGGCATCAATACGTTCTAGACCACAGACATGAAACAAGTGTGCAGCTAGTGAAGTCAAGGGAAGTCTGAAATGTTCAGCATACTTGTTCAGATCAATGACTTAAGCCAGCCATAGAGGGATCGAATCTCGTCCAGTTAAGCAGGGACTGGCTGAGATTAGATCTATCTAAGGGCAGGCTGGTTGTACCCACATCTATTGACGTGGGTACAACCAGCCTATTGGATTTTTTTGCATTCAGTTACTGCCAGGGGCTATAGCTGCTAGCAGTAGTCATTGTGTACTATCCGCTAGAAAGGCTCCCCTGCCGGCAGAACACAATAGTGCTGCTGGAGGGATTCCCCCATCAACACAGTCAGCGACACCAAGCGATTTTCTTTCCTTTCACCCATGGTGGAAGGAAAGAATATCAAATCATCTTTGGCTTGCCTTAAACTAGCATTTTCTGCTGTTCTGAATATTAACGGGATTGGATTAATGTAATTCAATAACGGCAGTTCACATGTTGTCTCTGAAGAGGTTATTTCATACACATTGTAGAGTATTCCTTTGGACTTTTGGAGTCGATTTTTGCTTGAGGAAGACATGCCAGCAATATTTATTAAGATGTAATTGCCTTGAAATCGCAGTATTAAATGGTAAATCAATCTGTCATGAAAAATGTCAACTTATATTGACCAGTTGTGTTTATGATGGCTACTTTAAATGGCTCATATTAATGTAATGTTTTTAGATTATTAAGTTTTTCCCCTTATCTTTTTTTGCAGGTCTGCTGCCTATAACCTTCTGTGTGCCTTAACATGTACCTTTAATTTAAAAATTGAGGGGCAGCTACTGGAGACTTCGGGTCTTTGTATCCCAGCCAACAATACACTTTTCATAGTTTCCATTAGCAAAACCCTGGCAGCTAATGAACCACACCTCACACTTGAGTTCCTAGAGGAGTGCATTTCTGGCTTCAGCAAATCTAGTAAGTTGATATTGCCCACATTATTTCATTGTGATGACAACTGCAAATTGTCACATCTGCATTTTAGTGCTGGGCCCCAGATGGGAAGCTTCCAGAAGCTCATAATCTTGTTTTAAAGCTGAACTCCAAGTATGCTCTTTGCAACATACTTAGACCTGTCCACCATACTTAGACCTGTCCACCATACTTAGACCTGTCCACCATACTGCAGTATATATTAGAAGGCACCAGGCAACAGGAAAGAAAACGGCAAGGATTCATGGATGCATTAATATCTTGCACTCTTTAAAGTAGTAAATTCTTGCTGATAAACTTTAGAAATTTCACACCCCAGTGCAGGTTTAAGTAAAAATGTATTATTATGCACTGCATACTAGTATGTTATGACAGACTTACCTATAGACAGAGCCCTCCAGAGCTGTACTGTCACGGTTCTCCCTGGTCTCCAGCGCTTCCATCTTCGTCCAGGCTTCCATCCAGGTTTTATATTTTCGGATTCTTGAATTACTGGTTGGAGGTGACATCATTGCCTTGCATACACACAGAAGTTACATTGCCACTGCACACAGTAGGCTGTAAGTGTGTGTGGTGAGCTGCTTATGTGCGGCTCAGATCACATTACCCACTGACAGGCAGGGGGACGTTTATGACAGAATAGACATCTAGGGTCCCTTCTGTTATAAAAAATCTCGCCTGTAAGTTTTTTTTGTGACTCTTCACTTTACTACCACTTTAAGTATCCACTTACAGTTAAAATAGAAGGGATCATCATATGGGAGTGCTGGAGACCACACTCGGATACAGAACAGGAAACACTAGGTGAGGGAAAAGAAAAGGAGCTAAAGCCATCAGACAGACACACACACTTCCTTTTCCATATACTGGCTCACCTGGACATTGTTCACACTGATCGAGCGGGGGAGGTGGACAAAAACACAGCAGGCAACAGGTCTCTGGGCTTCCTGCCCCTTTCTCAAACCACCTGTTTGCAATGTGGACTAAAACTAAATGCATTGGAGGGAAGAAAAAAAAACACTAGACTGATAAGATCTTAAATTACTAACAATGCTTAAATTAGTATTTTTAAAGGTGGCCATACACACTACAGTTTGTGCAAATGCTGTGCAGTCTCTTTAAAACCACCAAAACAGAACAATAAGAGGACAAACCTTTACAGTCCAATAAAAAAGCATTTTTGTCTTATGTAAATACTAAAACCACAGGGTGACTTTCATAACCATACAATTTAATTGGCTTTGGGATCCTATGTACGTTAAAGTGATACTTTTTTAAAAATAAATAACAAACATGTTATACTTAACTGCTCTGTGCAGTGGTTTTGCACAGAGCATCCCCGATCCTCTTCTCAGGTCCCCCACCGGCGCTCCTGACAATCCCCCTTCTGAGTGCCCCATAGCAAGCCACTTGCTATGGGGGCACTCATACATGCTCACTCCTGGGCCCTTCTCTGTGTGTCCTTAAACACACAGAGCGTGGCTCTGCCCCACTCCCTGCTCTTTCCTCACTGGCTGTGATTGACAGCAGTGGGAACCAGAGGCTCCTGCTGTTGTCTTTGAGCCAGTGAGGAATAAAGCGCCCCATGTGAACAAGCCAACAAAGGGGGTGGTATTGTTATACAGGACCAAATTGATTATTTGAGAGAGGCATGTGGATTACTTTCCGTTAAACAGACTTATGTCAAAGTAGTCAGTGACCCACTCCTAGAGTGCAGAGCCGAACCTAACAATCTGGTGGATATTGCCAGATGTTCAGATGGGGTGATAAACAAGAAGGGATATAGTTTCTTGTACCGTGATATGTACCAGATGCCCTACGTTTACTATATTCCTAAAATCCACAAAGATACACAGAATCAACTAGAAAGACCAATTGTGGCAGTCATGGATATCCATGTGTATATTATTATTATGCAGGCTTTATATAGCGCCAACAAATTGTGCAGCGCTTTACAATGTGAGGGCAAACAGTACAGTTACAATACAATTAAATACAGGAGGAATCAGAGGGCCCTGCTTACAATCGAAAAGGGGAAGGTCACGTGATACAAAAGATAATACCTGTGGGGGATGAGCAGATGGAGAAAATACAGTGGGGATCGAAAGTTTGGGCACCCCAGCTAAAAATTTGTATTAATGTGCATAAAGAAGCCAAGGAAAGATGGAAAAATCTCCAAAAGGCAGCAAATTACAGATTAGACATTCTTATAATATGCCAACAAAAGTTAGATTTTATTTCCATCATTTACACTTTCAAAATAACAGAAAACAAAAAAATGGCACCTGCAAAAGTTTGGGCACCCTGCAGAGTTAATATCTTGTACTGCCCCCTTTGGCAAGTATCACAGCTTGTAAACGCTTTTTGTAGCCAGCCAAGAGTCTTTTAATTCTTGTTTGAGGTATCTTTGCCCATTCTTCCTTACAAAAGTCTTCCAGTTCTTTGAGATTTCTGGGCTGTCTGTCACGCACTGCTCTTTTAAGGTCTATCCATAGATTTTCAATTATGTTGAGGTCAGGAGATTGTGAAGGCCATGGCAAAACCTTCAGTTTATGCCTCTTGATGTAATCCCCTGTGGATTTTGAGGTGTGTTTAGGATCATTATCCATTTGTAGAAGCCATAATGTCTTTAACTTCAGCTTTTTCACAGATGGCATCAAGTTACCATCCAAAATTTGCTGAAATTTTATTGAATCCATTTTTCCTTCTACTCGTGAGATGTTCCCTGTGCCACTGGCTGCAACACAACCCCAAAGCATGATTGATCCAACCCCATGCTTAACAGTTGGACAGAGGTTCTTTTCATTAAATTCTGTGCCCCTTCTTCTCCAAACGTACCTTTGCTCATTCCGGCCAAAAAGTTCAATTTTAACCTCATCGGTCCACAGAACTTGTTTTCAAAATGCATCAGGCTTGTCTATATGTTCATTTGCAAAGTTCAAACGATGATTTTTGTGGTGAGGACGTAGAAGAGGTTTTCTTCTGATGACTCTTTCATGAAGACCATATTTGTACAAGTATCTCTTTATAGTGGAATAGTGTACCACAACTCCAGTGTCTGCCAGATCTTTCTGGAGGGATCGTGCAGTCAAACGTGGGTTTTGAATTGTTTTTCTCACAATCCTGCAAGCTGTTCTGTCTGATATTTTTCTTGGTCTTCCAGATGTTGCTTTAACTTCCACTGTTCCTGATGACTGCCATTTCTTAATTACATTCCGAACAGAGGATATTGACATCTGAAAACGCTTTGCTATCTTCTTATAGCCTTCTCCAGCTTTGTGAGCATCAACTATTTTCAGTTTCAGTTTTCTAGACAACTGCTTAGAAGAACCCATGGTGCTGATTGTTGGGGCAAGGTCAGATGAGTCTGGGCATTTAAAACCTTTGAGATTGACATCACCTGGTCTTCCTAGACAATGATTGAGAACAATCCATGACACTGGCAGGTCTCAGCTTGGCAAAGGGGGCAGTGCATGCTATAAATTCTGCAGGGTGCCCAAACTTTTGCAGACGCCATTTTTTTGTTTTCTGTTATTTTGAGAGTGTAAATGATGGAAATAAAATCTAACTTTTGTTGACATATTATAAGAATGTCTAATCTGTAATTTGATGCCTTTTGGAGATTTTTCCATCTTTCCTTGGCTTCTTTATGCACATTAATGCAAATTTTTAGCTGGGGTGCCCAAACTTTCGATCCCCACTGTACATGTAAAGTTGTTAGGTGGAGGCAGGATAGGCTGCTTTGAAGAGAAAAGTTTTCAGGGATCGCCTAAAACTGGACAGAGTAGGAGATAGACTGATTGGGGTTGGGAATTCTATAGGATGGGAGAGTCTCTGGAGAAGTCCTGCCGGCAAGCATGAGCAGAGGTGACAAGGGAACTAGAGAGCAGTAGGTCTTTGAAGGAATGAAGAGAGCGATTTGGTTGGTATTTTGAGACTAGGTTAGTAATGTAGCTGGGGGCCAAGTTGTGGATGGCTTTGTAAGTTAGTATTTTGAATTTAATTTGTTGGGTGAGTGGCAGCCAGCCCAGGGATTTGCAGAGAGCTGTGGCAGACACTGAACAGTTGGTAAGATAGATCAGTTTGGCAGCAGCATTCATGATGGACTGGAGGAGGGATTGGCTATGTAAAGGTAATCCAATGAGGAGGGAGTTGCAGTAGTCGAGGCGAGAGAACCTGGGAGTGAATTAGGCATTTTGTGATATCATTGGTTAGGAAGGGGCGTATTTTGGAGATGCTGCGGAGGTTGATACGGCAAGCTATGGGAAGTGATTGGATGTGGGGCCAAAAGGAGAGTTCAGAGTCCAGGATTACACCTAGCGCCCTGGCATGCCGGGACGGGTTGATGGTTGTATCAATGATCTTGACAAAGAAGCTGGGGAAGGGGCACATGGGGGAGGAAATGTTTGGAGCTTGGTTTTGGACATATTGAGTTTGAGGAAGTGGTGTGACATCCAGACTGATAAGTCGGTCAGTAAGTTAGTGATGCATAAGGAGGCTGATGTTGTGAGCTGAGGGGTAGAGAGACAGATTTGGGGGTCGTCAGCGTAGAAATGATATTGAAAGCCATGGGAAGCTATCCGCTGACCCAAGGAGGAGGAGCAAGTAGATGAAAGGAGTTAGTGACAGAGGTCGTGAACGGAGGTGAGTTTGTTGCTGACAGAGCCAGCATTCCAGGGGGTACAGAAGGGTAGACTGGCTTTGGGAAGAAGCGGAAGGGAAACTATATTGCGTGGATTGTGACTGCTACCAGAGTGTGAAGGTTGATTGGTGTGTTGGTTATTAAATAAAGGAGGCCCAGGGTTTAAGGATGTATCTCCAGAGCTTAAGAGAAGCAGAAGGGTGAGAGAGGTAATATGGGAGTGCAATTTATATGAGGAGACATGCCTCAGAATCCTGGGGGTTTTAGTAGCATGTGGGATTAGAGTTATGAGGAGATGAGTGCAATGATAAGGGGAGGACAGAAGTGAGGGTTATATACACAGATTGTGGGGTGGAGAAGAGAGGTGAAGGAAACAGTTTGAGGGGAGAGGATACAACTGTGAAAAGGAGAGGTAGAAAGTGCATGTTACAGAGAGGAAATAGGGAAAGAGGTCACTTGCAGTCTGATAATTTTAAAGTAGCTTGCTTTAGATTTTCGCTTCGTGCAATCACTGAAGTGCAAGAGCGGAAGTTCCACTTAATTAATGAACCCACTTTATTGGAAGAACCCAAACATGCACCACCCTGGCATAAAGATGATCTAGATTTATATATTGACCATTTTCTACAACCGTTAGGGTAATACCATCCTATGCTGGAGACTTTATTCACCTATTAGATATTTGGAAAATGTATCAAAGGGAAATATTCTACATATGGGTATCTCTGGATTTTTGTTCCCTGTACACTTTGATATCACATAAGATAAGACTTGCACTAAATTACTTTCTCTCCAGTAGTTCCGAGTTCTTTTTAACCATATTTATTTTATTTCTTGTTTGACAATCAATATTACAAACAAATAGGCACAGCTATGGGCAAAAATTTTACTCCCAGTTATGCCAATCAATGGGCTTGTGGAAGTCTCAATGTATTTGGAAAAAACAACGCTTACTCCTGAAGATACTATAGTTTTCTTCAGTTGCTTTTTACAGTGGGTATAAAAAGTCTTCACACCCCTGTTAAATTGTCAGGTTTCTGTGATGTTAAAAAAAAGAGACAAAGATAAATCATTTCAGAACTTTTTCCACCTTTAGTGTGACCTATAAACTGCACAACTCAATTAAAAAACAAGTTAAAATCTCTTTTCGGCGAGTAAACATAAAAAAACTAAAATAATGTGGTTGCTTAAGTGTGCACATTCTCTTATAACTGGGGATGTAGCTGTGTTCAGAATTAAGCAATCACATTTAAAGTCATGTTGAATGAGTCCATACACACCTGCCATAATTTGTCATCAGTGCCTCTGATTAACCCCAAATAAAGTTTAGCTGTTCTGATAGATCTTTCCTGACATTTCCTTAGTCACATCCTACAGCAAAAGCCATGGTCTGCAGAGAGCTTCCAAAGCATCAGAGGGATCTCATTGTTAAAAGGTATCAGTCAGGAGAAGGGTACAAAAGAATTTCCAAGGCATTAGATATACTATGGAACACAGTGAAGACAGTCATCACCAAGTGGAGAAAATATGGCACAACAATGACATTACCAAGAACTGGACGTCCCTCCAAAATTGATGAAAAGACTAGAAGAAAACTGGTCTCGGAGGCTGTCAAGAGGCCTACAGCAACTTTAAAGGAGCTGCAGGAATATCTGGCAAGTACTGGCTGTGTGGTACATGTGACAACAATCTCCCGTATTCCTCATATGTCTGCGCTATGGGGTAGAGTGCTGAGATGGAAGCCTTTTTCTTACGAAGAAAAGCATCCAAGCCCGGCTAAATTTTGCAAAAACACATCTGAAGTCTCCCAAAATCATGTGGGAAAATGTGTTAAGGTCTGATGAAACCAAGGTTGAACTTTTTGTCCATAATTCCAAAAGATATGTTTGGCGCAAAAACAGCACTGCACATCACCAAAAGAACACCATACCCACAGTCAAGCATGGTGGTGGTAGCATCATGCTTTGGGGCTGATTTTCTTCAGCTGGAACTGGGGCCTTAGTCAAGGTAGAGGAAATTATGAACAGTTCCAGATACCAGTCAATATTGGTACAAAACCTTCAGGCTTCTGCTAGAAAGCTGAACATGAAGAGGAACTTCATCTTTCAGCATGACAACGGCCCAAAGCATACATCTAAATCAACAAAGGAATGGCTTCACCAGAAGAATAAAGTTTTGGAATGGCCCAGCCAGAGCGCAGACCTGAATCCGATCGAAAATATGTGGGGTGATCTGAAGAGGGCTGTGCACAGGAAATGCCCTCGCAATCTGACAGATTTGGAGTGTTTTTGCAAGAAAGAGTGGGCAAATATTGCCAAGGCAAGATGTGCCATGCTGATAGACTCCTACCCAAAAAGAGGTGCTTCAACAAAGTATTAGTTTAAGGGTGTGCACACTTATGCAACCATATTTTAGTTTTTTATTTTTACTCTCCACCCCCCACCTAAAAGATTTCAGGTTGTTGTTCAACTGAGTTGAACAGTTTATAAGTTACTGAAATGGTTAATCTTTCTCATTTTTTTTCATCACAGAAACCTGACATTTTAACAGGGGTGTGTAGACTTTTTATATTCACTGTAGATTACATCATTATTTGGGATGGTACCCTGTCTTCAGTAGCTCTATTTGTTGACTATTGTAATAGCAATAATAGTGATACTAGTATGTTTACTTTTCTGGATTTGGAGCTTCCAAGGTGACAGTGTGAAAACACACTTTAAACCCATATGTGGAAATCGTTATCTCCTTTTCTAAGGTTGCCATTCCATTAACGCAAAACTTTATCCATAACAACTTGCTGAAAAATAATGTTCTTAACAAGGAACGTACAATACATATTAATAATTATACTACCAAAACTAGTGTGTGCTGTAAATTGCCTCCAGCGTTGTTCCTGTTTCTTCTTGTTGGAGGCTGCCATTTTGCTGAAGCCCAGAGCCCTGAGCAGCAGTAAATCTTTAGGCTGACAGCAGATTGGCCTCTACAATAGCCTCTAAAAATAGATAGCAAGTGAGCATGTGCAGAGCTGGATGAGACCGTGTTTTACTGGATTTTAAACAGTATTGGCACTTATTTTTAAAGTTTTACAGCGCATACCTACAAAAGGGGTTAGCCTGAAGGGATCTAGCAGGACTTAATTTTCTGACTAATGTTCTGCGTTAAGTGGAAGCAAAATATTCCTTGGAGCCAGTTTTGTCAACCATGGATAAAACAAAACTGTATTTTGAGGATTGCCAAGAGCAAAGTTAGATACTGGTTAAAAATTCCTAGGTAAAAGGTGCTCCAAGGGATTAGTAGATGAGGCATTAATGCCATCTGCAAACACAAACAAAGATACCATACAGGATAATGGAGTGGGGGCACAGTTCCACATCACACAGTTCACGGAAAATTCAGGGAAATGGAGCAGAAAACTTTGGGGAATCCTTAAACAAGACTAGGTCCTCATTTACCCGATAAGCCAAGGCATTAGATATACCATGGAACACAGTAAAGACAGTCATCAAGTGGAGAAAATATGGCACAACAGTGACATTACCAAGAACTGGACATCCCTCCAAAATTGATTGGCCTCTAAAATAGCCTAAAAATAGATAGCAAGTGAGTATGTGCAGAGCTGGGTGAGACCGTATTTTACTGGATTTTAAACAGTATTGGCACTTATTTTTAAAGATTTACAGAGCTATACCTACAAAAGAGGCTAGCCTGAAGGGGGCACAATTCCACATCACACAGTTCATGGAAAATTCAGGGAAATGGAGCAGAAAACTTGGGGGAATCCTTAAACAAGACCCAAAACTAGGTCCTCATTTCCCCTATAAACCTAGATTTGTGTATTGAAAAGCATCCACTGTGAAGTCCAAGATAGCCCGCAGTAGCCTGAGGAATAATTTTAATCCTAGGACTAGTCCTGGCTTCTTTAGTCAATTAGTAGGGATGTTCCAGTGCAAGAAAATCAAATGTATGACTTGTCCATTTGCTTTAACTCAGCAAAAATAATTTTCTATAACTGTTCTACTGACTTTGTTGTGTACTTCTTGAAATGCCCATGTGGCTTACTATATGTGGGCTGCACTATCCGTGCACTCAGAGCAACGTTTGGGAAAGGGAGTATAGAACACGGTGTCCCTAGACATTTTGCTGTACAAGATGGAAAGTCCATGGAAGATCTTTATGCTTGGATCTTAGAAGCACTTGCCAAAAATCTTTCATGGGCTGTGTCAGAGAGAGAAACCTTCTGATTCTATACAGTTAGGCACCTTGTCCCCATCAGGATTAAATGAGAAGATAGAGATCAATACTATTATTTAACATACATAGGATTCCAAAGCCAATTAAAATGTTTGATTGACAGTCACCCTGTGGTTTTAGCACTTACATAAACATATTTTAAGATATTTATTTTTATATTAAATATAAAAAAATTTAATTTTTTTTTAATATATATTTTTATACTCTTGGTTTTAGGCTAATCATGTACAGTTGTGTTCAAAATAATAGCAGTGTGTTGAAAAAAGTGAATAAAGCTTAAAATCCTTTTAATAGCTTTTATTTCCATACACACAAATGCATTGGGAACACTACACATTCTATTCCAAATCAAAACATGATGAAAAATATATCAAATTTGTGTTGTTCCTCTAAAAAAAAAATTGAAGAAAAGTGAATATTAGACTGTTCAAAAAAATAGCAGTGTTTGTATTCTTCTTTACAAACTCAAACATTCACTATATAAACTGAAACATTTTTGAAGATGTTGCTTTCCTTTGAATCACTTAATTAATATTTAGTTGTATAAGCACTGTTTCTGAGAACTGCTGTACATCTGTGTTGCATGGAGTCAGCCAACTTCTGGCACCTGTGAACAGGTATTCCAGCCCAGGATGATTGGACTACATTCCGCAGTTCTTCTCTATTTCTTGGTTTTGCCTCAGAAACTGCATTTTTGATGTCACCCCACAAGTTTTCTATTGGATTAAGATCCGGGGATTGAGCTGGCCACTCCATAACGTCAATCTTGTTGGTCTGGAACCAAGATGTTGCACGTTTACTGGTGTGTTTGGGGTCGTTGTCTTGTTGGAACACCCATTTTAAGGGCATTTCCTCTTCAGCATAAGGCAGCATGACCTCTTCCCTTCAAGTATTCTGATGTATTCAAACTGATCCATGATCCCTGGTATGCGATAAATAGGCCCAACACCGTAGTATGAGAAACATCCCCATATCATGATGCTTGCGCAACCATGCTTCACTGTCTTCACAGTGTACTGTGGCTTGAATTCAGTGTTTGGGGGTCGTCTGACAAACTGTCTCCGGCCACTAGACCCAAAAAGAACAATCTTACTTTCATCAGTCCACAAAATGTTGCGCCATTTCTCTTTAGGCCAGTCAATGTGCTCTTTGGCAAATTGTAACCTCTTCAGCACGTCTTTTTTTCAACAGTGGGACTTTGCGGGGGCTTCTTGCAGATAGCTTGTCTCCACATAGGTGTCTTCTAATTGTAACAGTACTCACAGGTAACTTTAGACCTTCTTTGATCTTCCTGGAGCTGATTGTTGGCTGAGTCCTTGCCATTTTGGCTATTCTTCTATCCATTCGAATGGTAATTTTTCGCTTTCTTCCACGTCTTTCAGGTTTTGGTTGCCATTTTAAAGCATTTGCAATCATTTTAGCTGAGCAGCCTATAATTTTCTGCACTTTATATGTTTTCCCTTCTCCAATCAACTTTTTAATCAAGGTACGCTGTTCTTCTGAACAATATCTGGAACGACCCATTTTCCTCAGAATTTCAGAGAGAAATGCACTGTAACCAGCATGTACAACATTTTCTGCCTTCCTTAAATAAGGGCAATAATTGCCACCTGTTTTTCAAAGAATGAATGAGCTCACTAATAGAACTCCACACTGCTATTATTTTGAACATGCCCCTTTCAATTAGTGATTCAATTACACAGAATCAGCAGCATGCATGTCATGACTGTTGGGTCTGATGGATTTCTATTACTCTACTATACCTGCTAGTAAATTATTTGCCATGTAGAAATATAATTTCTACCAAAAACAGTGATTGATCAGGTTAGTGATGTCTGACTGCTATTATTTTGAACACAACTGTATGTATGGAGTTGACCATACACTATGCAATCTGATTGTTCAGTTTGCATCTATCAAGAGCTGTGTTAATTACCGGGCTTGGGCAATTGTAAATACATTTAATTGGACTGTATATATTTTCCACATATTGCTCTGTTTTAATGATTTTCACAATTTGCACAATCAAAGTTTAGTATTGTGACCTTTAAAAATACTGATTTGTATTTTAAGTTATTAATTTAAGATCCTATCAGTCCAGCTGTTTTATCGTCCAGTGCACATTATCCATTGGGTTAATAATTAAAATAAACAATAGAAGCTGTGACTCCTGTTCTTCTCTCTCACTGAGTGTTGCCTGCCCTGTATCTCAGTGTCGTCTCCAGAACTTCTGCATGCAGATCTCTGCTATTTTAACTGTAAGTGGATGCTTTGTTTTACTGATTAAAGAGTGTAAGATACTAATACATACGAGCCTTTGCTGCTTCCTTTCATGTTGCCTGGTGCTGGTGGATTGTCCCTGATTCTGAGTATGCGGTGCATCAAGAAGCATTAACTCCTTGAGTTCCAGATATCCATCTGTTGGCTTCCTTTAGTGAACTTTCATTTAGTGACTGTGGTGTTTTTTGTTTGTTTGTTAATGTTTTGGGAGTGCCACCTCTTTTGTCATGTCTTTATAGCAGAAGACACAGCAATGCTGTGGCTTCCTGTTACCCCCTCCACAACTATTCTGTTATGAGGCTTTGGATGTTTCTTCCTGTCTTTTATTTCTTCAATTTGTCTGCTTAGACTCTCTCTTCCGCTTTCCATAGCTGAAACAAAGGAGGATAACAGCATAGTTCAGTGTAAGGCTAGGTTCACACTTGAGCAGGTGGATGTGGATGCAGGAATTGGAGCTGTTCCTGCACCCACAGCCACCTGCAGCCAAATTGCTCTGCTCTATAGAGACTTGCAGAGATGCCATTCATTCTTAATGGCACTTCACACATCTCAACCTGCAGTACGTTTGCGGGTGCAGAAACCACAGGGAAATCACACCATGCTGCATTTTTAAAATAGTGCAGGCACAGCAGTCCATTTAAATGAATGGGCTATCGTGCCCATGCAAATGTGGACCACAAACCCTCCAAATGTGAACCTACAGTAAGAGAGTCTGATTGGTTCTCTACATTGCACCAGCTTGAGTTCCCACTTTTGTCTGCATTACTGACCTGGAACAAATATAATGATATTTGAGACTTCTTGACTACATACTTGTGGTCAGTGGCTCTCTAGGTAATGAAACCATGACTGGGTTAAAGCTCAGAACCTACACCTTTTAAAAACAAATCATGCATTCCAGCTGCCATATTTATTTCCACACCTTTAAAGCAGTATTTAACCCAAAAGCAAACCTGTATTATATTGCAGCTTACCAATTCTTGGATGTGGTGGCTGCATTTCCTTTTTTTTTTTGGCTTTTTTCTACTTTCATCTGCTGATCCTGCTCTCTTCCAGGTGTATCAGTTTACAGAGATGAGACAAAAAACATTTAATACTGGCAAGGATGCTTACAATGATATTTTCATCTTATTTATGTAAAGCCTTTATCCAAAAAGAAAAAAAACCTGTTGCTGTAACTGATTATAAAGTGTGAGCTTGAGTTTAGCTTCAGTGTGTTAGTGTATTTAAATCTGCTAGTACATTTAACACTCACCTCCCCCCAGACTGACAATGCTGATGTCAGCTTAGGCCCCTGTACTCCATCCAGAGTGGGTTCACTCTAATACTGGAGGTGTTACTGGCCAGATCACCAGGTGAAAACGGGGAGAAAAAGCCTAAAAAAAGGATAACTAATGCAGTCACCACATCTAATGATTGGTAAGCTGCAATATATTACATTTTTTGTTTTGGGTTTAATACCACCTTGGGTTTAATACCACCTAAATTATTTTTTTATGATACTAAAGGGCAATGTTTTTGAAGTTCTGCTGTAAATACGAACTGTGGGTGAAATGGATTATATTGAACATCTCCTTCAGTTGGAGAGGAATACAGACACACTCATTGTATTATCCGTATGCTGACAGCACAATCCCGCCTACTGCCTGGTGGTGTCAGTTTTCTGTGTCTTGGCACATAAAGATAGGGCCAAACTTTATCCATTGTGTTTACGGAGAAGGCATCTATCTTCCCTCCTTTAATAGTACATTTCCTATGTTTTCCTCTGGGCAAGAGTTTGTATTCCTTCCTGCCCTCAGTCTTTATAGAATTAACGGGTATATTAATAAAGCAGTGAATGTGGCATTCACTGAATGTTCACTGCAGGTGAATCAAACACTCTAATTTAAAATGCAGGAAGATATATCTGTAGTGAATGTCACGTTCACTGCTTCATGATTATGCCACTTAGTGTTTTCTAGTTGTCATTTCTATGTGCATTTTCATATTTAGTATTTTGCAGTGCCTTTTAAATTACAAACCTACCTAATCATTTAGATAATATTGGATTATTTTTCAGTTTTTAATGATTTTATTTTTTTCCAAATAATAACATGCACATGAATAATGCTTGACCATTGGGCCTTATTTCAGATACATTTCTACTTTTCAGTTATGAATGGTTGATTTTTTTTTTTTCTTCAATATTTCTAAATATTCAAGCTTGTAGGTACAATCAGACTACCCTTAGACACAATAATTAGAAAATAGCATAAAGACCAGGCTGAGTTTGTTATAAGGATTGCGACAAGGTTTTGAACCTTCCTGTCTGATTAATGCCCTATGACAGCATGTGGTCAGCTCATATGACAATAGATCATGACGAATTAGCTCCTGACATGTCATGTTTTGGCTTTTATGTTACCTAGTTATTACTATGTTTATGCATATCCATACCTTGCATGTAAAAGGATAGTCGTGAACAGACTTCTATTTATTTTATGCAGTAAATGTTTTCTTTTCTTTTTGTTTTTTGGGGTTTTTTTGGTACTCTGTGCGTTCCTTTAAATTTATCATCCACACAATTTTCTCAAATGCATCTGCTTGCCTGGTTGTTTCAAGTCATGCTATGCAATTCAAACAAGATGGCAGATCTGACATATGGCTGAATCGGTGTAAATAAAACATGTTAAAAAATAAAAAAAAAAACTCTTGGTGTTCCACTATGCAATGCAGTTCTACTTTAATCTTTGGGAATGCCGACATTTTAACATTTGGCATTAAATCAAATGAAAGCAGGCTTGCGTTTGGAGGCTTCCCCAGTCATCTCTTTGGAGCAACCTAGAAGAATTTAAGAAACAAATCCACCTTTTTATGAACTTTACTGACAATTCTAAAAACGTCCTTTAAACTAATTTGGCACTAGAAGAAAACATTGGTGTTGGTCTTACAAATAATCTCCTAAAGTTTCCAGTACTGGCATTTGCAATAAATACTGGTTCCTAACCCAAACTGAAATGAAGTCAGTTTTTTTGTAGCATGCTAATGCTGGGACTTAAATATACCACAGTTATCCATTTGAGAATCTGTATATGTTTAATTTGCAGGCATTGAGCTGAAGCATCTCTGTCTGGAATACATGACTCCTTGGTTGTTGAATCTTGTTCGGTTTTGTAAGCTCACTGATGATGCAAAGAGGCAGCGTGTCAGTGCTATCTTGGACAAGCTGATAACCATGACCATTAATGAAAAACAGATGTATCCTTCCATTCAAGCAAAAATATGGGGCAGTCTGGGACAGGTGAGTAGATCATTATCTCCCTAATACTATACAACCTTTTTGGTCTTTGTTTAACATCTCTTTATTATACTGGACAAATTATTGTTTCAGTTATGTGTGATCTAGTAGTCTAATCTAACAATAATTGGCATGGCAGTAAAATTACTTTACTCAGATATCCTACCATTTAATTTGTGCTCATAATATAGTTTATTTTTTATCTTGACTTTGATTCTGCCAGATTTGGACATACTTATGTGTAAAGCAGCCTATGAAAAATGTAGGCACCCAGAACACAAGAATTGAAAGTTTTTGGGGGTTTTTTTGTTAACTGGATTGAGTGCTGGGGACTCTTTGTACTGTCTTCAAAGATATCAAGAGATAGGCTTTTGAGTTGCCTTTCTGTTGGTTCATGTCTTAAACTCAAACCAATATGGAGTCATGTTGAGCAGCTGATATATCATGCTTCTCCAAAGTTACTACATGTGCTGCCAATATAATAGATGTTTCTTCCTTGCCTGTTATAAGTTGTCTTCAGTTTTTGTATTAAAATAACGTATTTTGCTTATTATGGGTAAAATGTACACGAGAATTCGTATTTGTATGCCCAACTATAGGCAGTCCTCAATAGACATATTTTATTGATCTTTCTGATATAGCGATAACATGAGCTCTGCAGAGCGCAAACCTAATCATGGCTTTTTATCTCCACACTTCCCAGTTATGCAATGGGGGGGGGGGGGGGATTTACTAAAATTGGAGTGTGCAAAGTCTGGTGCAGCTCTGCATAGAAACCAATCAACCTCCAGGTTTTATTGTCCAAGCTTAACCCCTTGATGCCGATCGCATTAACATTAGCGGCCTCACAGAACTGGGCTTTTTTCCGTGGGGCCGCTAATTTGTGTACCTGTTTTTCTGCTGGAAGCACAAAGACTGGGGTGTTACTGAGAGCCCTGTGTCCCATTCTAACAATCGGGGCCCGGAACTCTCGATTCCAGGTCACCTGATCGCTGTGATAGCCTCTGATTGGCTGTCACAGTGATCAGTCACTGAAACTCACCCCTCTTGTTTCCTCTCACTGAATGGAGTAGAGTGATGCATTGAATCTCTCTGTGCTTTCAGAGAGAGAAATAAAAAGTGTGGGTAATAAATTAATAAATTAAATAGTAATAAAAATAAAAAAAAATACCTAGAACAAGGTTTGATCTAGATCTGTGCCAGGGTTAGTGTTTGAGTCGGGGTCAACAGTCAGGGTCCGTTTTTTTGTTGTTTTTTTTTGGTCAGGGTTTTTTTTTTGTTTTAAATTTTTAAATTAGTATCAGTGTCAGTTAGTGGTAGGATTAAAAAAAAAGGCAAATGGCACACTATTGTTCTGGGCTGTTCTATGGGTACAAACAACAACTAACATACAAACGTGGTATTGTTGCGATCGTGGTAGGCTATGGTAGTAGCAAGAAATATACAGATAAATTTAAAAAAAAAGTATTTTTTTTTTTACTATTTTGGGCTAGTGTTCCTTTGGTAATAAAAAAGAAAAAAAATCAGGAGACATCCATTACCATTTACCACCAAATGAAAGCCCAATTTGTCATGAAAAAAACAAGGTATAATCCACCTGGATGCACAAAGTAGTTGTGATGATATGTACGGTTTTGCTAACACATGTCAAAGTTGCAAAACTGTGCATTTGCGTTAAGATTTGCTTTACCCTTAGGCACGAAAGGGTTAAAGGATAACTTCACGTTTGGGAACATGTTATATATTCTACCCAGTTTTTAGGATGGAACATGTACCCACTCCTACATCTAGTGATATCTCCTCCCGCTGCATCTCCTCCCGCTAGCTGTCACTATTATGCCCGCCTGACCGCGTCATTCATTCACAGAGTTTTGTGAATAGGAAACTGAAAGTCCCAACAGCCTTTGCAGATGTCGGCTTGTAGTTCTCAGTGAACTACCACAGTGCTATTGAGTGCTGTGATAGTTCATTGTCTCTTCCTGGCAGTGTGTATCTGCCTGTGCACGGTATGAGCACACGGATACACTGACAGATCTGCAGGAGTCCTGCATGGCACCCGTGATCTGCTGATCATGGATCCAATGCTTTACAGGCTTCAAGTAAAAAAAAGTAATAAATGCACTTTTTTTTTTTACGTGCAGAAAGATGTGCATTTTTTTATTTTTTTAAAAAAAGGTAAATTTATCCTTTTAATTGAACAAGCTGAAGTCCTCCAGTGTTAGTAAATCTCCCCCATTGTTTTTACTGAACTTAATTATCAGTTATTGAAAATCTGTGGGTTTAGGTAGATGTTAAAGTTTTCAAAATCTATTTTATTTTGTGGGGGATCCTAAGACAAAAACAGACATATAGAGTGTCTGAACTTTTGCACATGCCATGTTTTGTTTTGTTAGTCTTAAAGCGGAGTTACAATTGAATAACAAAAAAATAAGTCAGCAGCTACATAAACTGTAGCTACTGACTTTTAAAATATGGACGCTTACTTACCTGTCCCACGGTTCAGCGCTACCCTCACCACAGCTGGTTTCACCGGCCGTCTTCTCTCCCCAGTGTCAGCATCTTCGGTGTGGGCACCCGACTGTGACAACTTTTGGCTTCACAGCCAGCCACTGTGCATGCGCGCATAGCACTGCGCTTTTCGAATGGGACTCCGTAGTCTTCTGGGACTTGAACCTGTCAAATTCGGGTACAAAGCCTTAAAGTGGAACTTCCCCTTTTGGGTGGAGCTCCACTTTAAATCAAGGCAATGTACAGTGTTAAGATGATACAGTACTCATGACTTAAAATTTGTAGATGCACATCTCATTTAAAAGTTATGGTGTGTTTTCATGTTTATTATATTTATATAACAGTATTTTAATGGTGAATATAAGACCCATAATTGTTATTTGTAGCCAGCAAATGGCTGTTTTGAAATAAGCTTAGCAAGCAAGGGTAATCCAATTATAGATGACGGGTGGCAACATGCACTGCTGAATATGCATTCCTGGCACACGCTGTGTGTGCCAAAATGACTGACTCCCGTGCACTTAATCGATAGGACGTCATCCCCCGCTGGCCAATCAGAAGGCCAAAAGCCCGGTATCCGGGGAGAAAATAACATCGACAAGGGATTTAACCGCCAAATTGCTGGAAGGTGAAGCTGTGTATGTTGGGGAGTTTGGTTTGGCTTTAAGTTTTCCAGTATTTTTTTTCTGATAAAAGCTAATATTGCTTTTAACATTTCCTGAACTGTTTTTATTTATTTTTTTTTTTTACTCCCTGCATAGGCTATCATAGCTTGTTTTCACTGAGAAAATTAGCAAAACATGTAATTTAACTGGAGTACACAACTTTGTACATATGTATATATTCCAAAATATGCATAGTGTCTTAAAGCAGGGTTTGAAAAAGCCGCTCGCCAAATGCGAGGAGAAATTCCTGTGTGGCGAGCACAGATGATGGATGGAGCGGCTGCACCTGCGCTCCAATCCTCATTGTGAAGCCGGTTTCTGGCTTCTTCGGCACCGCCATTACACTGGCAGCGCCGCTGAGGGGACAGTTGCAGAGAAGGTCCGCTCTCCTCCACTGAGAGGAGACACCCTCTCCACCGCCGTGGGGGACTCGAGGAGAGGTCCGCTCTCCACTGCCGCAGGGGGATGCAAGGAGAGGCCTGCTCTCCACCGCCTTGGGGGACCTTGAAGTATTTTTGGGTATGGTCTGTGGAAATGTTTTTGAGTTTATGTATGGTTATTTGTACATTCTTTGTGTACAGTTAGAGGTGCATCCTCTACTCCTACAGTTTTTATAAAGTTTAATCTTTTTATTAAACACCCTATTGTACATGTTGTATAGCTTTTAGTAGTACCTGAAAAGTTCCATAGTGCTTTCTCTTGATGTCTGTACTCAATACGGTAATAATAATATGCCACGTTAGCCATAGATAGTAGAAAGGATGTGAAAATGTAAGCAACACCTTTTTGCTAGCAAACCTAATATACTTTAGTGCAAGCGTTTTAGAATACCGAGTTGTCTTCACCAGAGATGGTGTCATACCTTTACACATCATTGACATGAACATATACATAGTATATGCAACAAATGGTCACCAGGGGATGCCTCTGGCAGTCTGCCAGGATTCGGTGACAATTGTCCTTTGTCTATGGATAGACTTTACATCCAGGTATTAACACGTTGTGTCCTTTTTTAATACTTTAATGACAGAAAATGCGTTATGTGACTTTCTAATATAATAGAGAATACACAATACACGTTTACATAGGTTTCATAAATTTAGGTTCCAGGCTTATCCACTATGAGACTTGATTATGTAAACCAGCTTTCTATTAGACTCTATTCTAAAGAAAAATGTAATTTCATAAGCTTTAAGGGGGCAGGGTAGGGTTGGAGGCAGACCTGGGCAAGGTTGGGTGGGGCAACTGATGGAGAGTAAGGTTTGTGCCTGGCTAGTAGGTCTAGACTCGAAATTTTAAGCCCTGCTTAAAGTATTTGCCCTTCCTGATTTTTTTTCTCTGCAGTTTTTTTAGTTGAATGTGTTCATATCTTATCCTACTGACATCTTATTTGAGAGAAAGTGAATCTGAATGAGCAAATGGTTTGGGTGTGTGTGCACATTTTTAACATTTCATAATTTTAGCATACATGTGATTTTATTTTTTGTATCTTAAAATTATGTTCCTACATCACACACAGCTAGGTAAAAGCATTCTTTAACTCTTTATTTTGGATATATAAATGTATACAAAATTTTTGACATCTATTAACATTTTGATTCAATTTGCTTTCTACGTTCTCATCTTGTTTGTTTTGATTAGCCATCCTATTAACATACAGATTGCAGATTGCATGTGCTAAAATTGAATCGATAATTTATTGCCGAAATAGAAATGTATGGTATTTCAGTGACACATTTTATTTTTTAATAGATCACAGATCTTCTAGATGTTGTACTAGACAGCTTCATCAAAACCAGTGCAACAGGTGGACTGGGATCCATAAAGGCTGAGGTTATGGCTGATACAGCAGTTGCTCTGGCATCTGGTAACGTTAAACTGGTTTCAAGCAAGGTATGCACTTAACACTTAAAGAAGAACTAATGGGGCAAAAACTGCTAGAAAGTAGTTCTTTTAAAGAATAGATAAGCAAAGTCTCTTGTGCTATAATAACTGCTTCTTCTGTCACTTTTGTATTTAGCTGGATTGAGCACTAGAGAAACTATACTGTAAAATGCAACTCCTGTGTGCTTGCGCATAAATGTCTTCATCATCAGTGGTTGCAAAATTACAGAGACAGAAGACATCAGACTCAGAAGTTAGTGGTAATGAGGGTAATTGCAAATGCATATGCATTGCTAGCATAGTGGACTCTAGGAGGTATGTGTTTATGGCAAAAGTCCACCCATTACACAACATTTAAAGCAGTAGTAAAATCCACTTTTTTAGTTGTACATACAGGTAAGCATATAATAAGGCTTATATGTGGGTACAATGAATTCCCCCTAAACATTCACCATTTAGGAGCTATTCACATTTTTTAGCGGCTGGGGGCATCACCGGGGCATACACACTACACTCTCAAAGTACAGCGCACTCGAGTGTATGCCGTCTTTTCAGATCGCTGTACCACGATCATAACTCCATGCGTATGCGTGAGATTGACGTCATCACGGCCAGGCCATTCAAACAACAGGAGGACGCAAGCCCGCTGGAGGGATTCACTTTACAGACAAGTCTGTCATAATGTCATTATGACATTAAACTGCAGGGGGACTTTTTTTTTTTAAAGCGACTTCACTACCACTTTAAGTTCTTTAAAGGATAAGTTCACATTCTGTAACATGTTATGTGTTACACCCATATTTAGGGTGTAACATTTGACAGTTGCATCAGCCTCCGCACCCCCCTAATCCCCTGTTTTCACAGTGATCGGGGGATCTTCACATAACACCCCTTCCCCCAAACCTCCCTCCATGCTCGCTGTCACAATCTCAATTTAAAAAAAAATTAGAAAAGGCATGTTTTGTGAATATGAAAACTACTAGTATCGACAGCCTTTGCAGACCTACCAGGGCACTGTTAAACACTCTAGATAGGAAGCTCAATGAACTATCAGAGTGTAACTGCCTGCTTCAATGGTAAGGGCAGACAGATACACAGCCTGCAGTACCCACAATCTGCTTTACAGGCTCCTAATAAAATAAATGCATATTTTTTTTTATCTGCAAAAGTGCATTTATTACCTTTTTTTGTAAGGTGAACTTTTTTTTGGCTAGAGTTAGAGGAGTTAAAAACTTTTGTCAGGTTTTTTTTTTTTGTACCTGTCGAAGACCCCAATAAAGAGTTTTCCCCTTACTTTTAGACTTCCTTACTCTATTAACATGTTTTTGTCTGTGTCCCCATTGGAGACTGCAAAAAATAAATCTATAGTGTTGCGCTCCCAATCCTTAAATCAATATTTTGTTATTTGAATATGATCTCTATAATAAAGATCACAATAATTAAGAATGATGTGTATAAATAAACAAAAATACTAATATTCTTAAACTTTAAATTGATACCAAAAAAATATTGTGCATGAAAAATGAACAATGACAATAAATCACTAAAAAATATTTAAATAAATATAAAAAATATAAAATAAAATATAAAGATAAAAATAAAGATAATGTCCCAAAAAGTGACTTTGTGCTGGAAAATCTTCAATCTAAAATAATTGTAAATCGGTGACTGCTTGTGAATCCTCCCTCCAGTGAAGATGTGCGCTCACCTCATGAGAAGCCTGCAATTAAGCTATAAAAGCTTGCGGTTCACCTCCTTTGGAACCTACTAGTTTAGAACTCCTGCTTGAAGATAGGATGAATCTCCTCTCCAGAGGGTGCAACTCCTCTATACTTTCATCTCCATGCGATTCTCCACATATAAAAAAGATCTC
The DNA here is from genome assembly GCF_062004578.1 of Staurois parvus. Lineage (NCBI taxonomy): Eukaryota > Metazoa > Chordata > Amphibia > Anura > Ranidae > Staurois > Staurois parvus. The sequence continues at coordinate 2,204,334 of NW_028318002.1, forward strand.
GACATGGTGCTTTATCTTTTATATAAGTATGCCTTTTATTTGCTTATGATATGGCACTCACATATAAAGTGTGCGGATAGTGGTAGCACAAATGCAATCCCAAACCGCCGCTGATTGTCGGAGCTGTGTACTCGTGGTCCGGCAAACAAACTGACTCCCTCCGAGTGACGTTGCAGTCCCACCCCTACGCGTTACGCCACTGGTCACGTGGCTTCATCAGGGGGATTTGATTATCATCAAATCCCCCTGATGAAGCCACGTGACCAGTGGCGTAACGCGTAGGGGTGGGACTGCAACGTCACTCGGAGGGAGTCAGTTTGTTTGCCGGACCACGAGTACACAGCTCCGACAATCAGCGGCGGTTTGGGATTGCATTTGTGCTACCACTATCCGCACACTTTATATGTGAGTGCCATATCATAAGCAAATAAAAGGCATACTTATATAAAAGATAAAGCACCATGTCGAGATCTTTTTTATATGTGGAGAATCGCATGGAGATGAAAGTATAGAGGAGTTGCACCCTCTGGAGAGGAGATTCATCCTATCTTCAAGCAGGAGTTCTAAACTAGTAGGTTCCAAAGGAGGTGAACCGCAAGCTTTTATAGCTTAATTGCAGGCTTCTCATGAGGTGAGCGCACATCTTCACTGGAGGGAGGATTCACAAGCAGTCACCGATTTACAATTATTTTAGATTGAAGATTTTCCAGCACAAAGTCACTTTTTGGGACATTATCTTTATTTTTATCTTTATATTTTATTTTATATTTTTTATATTTATTTAAATATTTTTTAGTGATTTATTGTCATTGTTCATTTTTCATGCACAATATTTTTTTGGTATCAATTTAAAGTTTAAGAATATTAGTATTTTTGTTTATTTATACACATCATTCTTAATTATTGTGATCTTTATTATAGAGATCATATTCAAATAACAAAATATTGATTTAAGGATTGGGAGCGCAACACTATAGATTTATTTTTTGCGGTTTATCACATTGGTAGTTATGTGCTAGAGGTTTGCGATCCAGCATTAGAGTGTATTAATAAGGAGTGTTTGCTCATTTTCTGGCTCGCAAGATATTTCTAATATTTCCCCATTGGAGACTGTCCATCACTTCCAACCCTGACTATAAATTAAAAATGGAGTTCCAGTTTTATTTTAACATGGTTACATTGGTCCAACTTGGATGGACTGATCGTTTTAAACAGTAGAAAACAGAAAACATATCAAATGTTTAATCTGAGAAAAAAATAAGGTAATTTTGAAATTGATGGCAGCAACACGTCTCAAAGTTGGGACAGGGCAATAAAAAGCTGACAAAGTAATTGGTGCTAACAAGGAAGAGCTGGAAGAGCATTTTGCAACTAAATAAGGTTAATTGGCAACAGGTCTGTAACATGATTGGGTATAAAAAGAGCATCTTAGAGAGTCAGAGTTGTTTGGGCAGAAGTTCATCCATTTGTGAAAAGCTACATCCAAAAATTGTCGAACAATTTCAGAATAATGTTCCTTAATGTAAAACTGCAAAGTCTTTAAATATAACATCATGTACAGCAGTGTTTCTCAACCTTTCTTCAGTCAAGTCGCCCTTTAAAATTATAGACAGTCCCGAGGCACCCTTTAAAATTATGAACAGTCTTGAGGCACTCCATTCTAAAGTGTGAAAAATGATTCTAATAGTTTTATATAACGCAGTAATATCCACACATGTAGGACACCTAACGTTAGAGGTGATTTATTCTTCCAAAGCAAATACACCTTTGTACACTGGTACTGACTAGTATTCCAGTGTTTCTCTTCTCCCTCAGTTTTTCTCCATCACTGAGCTAAAGCGACCCCAGTACTGATGGAAAGGGGCAGGGGAGGGTTAAACTAGGGTGTTGTGCAGGCAGCTGACTTCCTCCTTATCAACTGATGTCATTGGTTGTCAGGATGCCAGCGTCTAGAAGATCATAATGGTGCACAATGAAATCCTATGGCTTTGTGTAACTAAAAAGGAGCCTTGTTCCAACTGCTCACTTGTATACAAGCTTTGGGCAGTTTTTAGACATTTTGCCAAGGCCCCCCTGAAGAAACCTCAAGGCATCCCAGGGTGCCTGGGCACCCTGGTTGAGAAAAGCTGATCTACATATCAAAAGATCTGGAGAATCTGGAGAAATCTCTGTGCGCAAGGGACAATGCCAAAACACAATACTGGATACATGTGATCTTTGGACCTTCAGACTGCACTGCATTAAAAACAGGTGTGAGTCTGTGATGGACATCACCACACGGGCTCAGGAATACTTCCAAAAATCACACAGTTTGCCGTGCCATCCAAAAATGCAAGTTAACGCTTTATCTTGCAAAGGGGAAAGCTATATCTAAACATGATCCAGAGACACTGCCGTCTCCTCTGGGCCAAAGCTCATTTAAAATGCTCTGCTGCAAAGTGGAAAACTGTTCTGTGTTTTGGGCAACCTTGGGCACTGCATGCTCCAAACTATAGGAGAGGGACCTTACAGCTTGTTTTCAATGCTCAGTGCAATTAGTGCATATGGAATAGGCAGCTTGCACATCTGGAAAAGCACCATCAGTGCTGAAAGATATTGCCAGTTATTAGCGCAGCATTAGTTCACATCCAGATGATTTTTTTTTTCAGGACGACCTTGCATATTTCAACAGTACAATGCTAAACCATATACATACTGCATCTATGATAACAGCATATCTTCATAGTAGAAGAGTCCGGGTGCTTAACTGGCCTGCTTGCATATTCGGTGCATCTTGAAATTAAAAACATGACAAAGAGACAGGACTGTTGAGCAGTTAAAATCTTATACAATATAGGATTTTAACTGCTCAACAGTCCTGTCTCTTCTGTCTCCTGTCATGTTTTTAATTTTGTTGCCTTTTTGTACAATACAAGAAGGTAACAACATTCCTCTCGCAAAACACCATCGACTGGTCATTCCCAGATGTTTAAATAGTGTTGATCAAAGGAGAAGATGCTACACTGTGGTAAAAAGGCCCTGTCCGCACTTTTCTGAGATGTTGCCTTCATCAATTTTAAAATTACCTTATTTTTTTCTTAAAATGGTACATTTTCTCAGTTTAAACATTTTATATGGTTTTGATTTTCTTTTGTGAATAAAATATGGGATTGAGATTTGCAAGCCATTGCATCCTGTTATGTAAATTTTATACAACGTCCCAATTTTTGGGGAATTGGGGTTGTAGATGGCATTCCTATACTAACTCCAGGAGATAATTTTGCCCTTACTGAGTCTTGCTCTTTGGCTCAGGTTGGGGTAACTGTGCACTGTTCCTACCTCCCCTCTCTTCCTCATTTCTCTTCATGGATCCCCTCTTTCCTGTACTTCAACCTCTAACTATTCCTATGAGTGTTGGCATCCATGTCAGTTTCTGGCTTTTGTCCACTCGCTTTATCAATATTTGTTACTTTGTAAATAGTAAATCCTTATTTTGTTATTTGTTATGTACAAAGACTCTGTTTATATTAGGGAGCTACACCATTAACAAGATGGTGCCTTGATATGTGTATGTATAGGCCTGTGTCTGTACTGTGTTATCTGTTGGATCTTTTCATGTCTTTAATTTTCATTAATGATGGACTTGTCCGGGTTGTCTTAAGTCAAAATTAAACAAAAGAAAAATTGGCTGTATGATCTTTGCGTAATATCAGCCAAGTCTGGGGAAATGTATATGCCTAAATTTTTAAAAGGAGGTTACTGAAACCATTTGTCTAGCTACTGCAGGTGGGTTCTCCAAAATGGGGTATAGTAACATGAGAATGGTTATATTCCAGTTTATGGTGAAACCTGAAAATTGCATATATGCAGATGTCAGGGATTTAGAAGTGTCTCCAAGAAATACTAATGCCTCATCAAGAGCAGTTTTTTATCATTTTCAGTATTTCTGCAAAAACCAACAATATCAGAGGATAGTCTAATTCTGGCAGCAACTAGGGGCTCCAGAACTACGCTGAAGAGAGTGCACATCCCCATCTTGTTCTACAAAAAGCGGAAAGGGATTGGGCTTAATCTTTAAATTTATATTAAACACATAAAAACAAACATATATTGTATTGCAGCTTACCAATTCTTAGATGCAATGGTTGAATTTTTTTTTTTTTTTTACTTTTTTTTTTCTTCTATTTTCACCTGTGATCTGGCCCAGTAACTGTTGATTTTCAGAAGAACAAGCTTTTCTGTAAATGCAGCAGTTTCAGGGTTGAGACAAACCATTTGCTACTGACAGGTGTGCTTACAATGGGAAGTGTTCATTTATGTAAAACCTTTATCCCAAAAGGAAAAAAACTGTTGCTGTAACTGCTTATGTGTTAGCAGGAGTTCAGTTTAAATTTGTTAGTGTATCTAAATCTGCTAGTACATCTAACACTCTCCCAGGATTAATAAAGCTGCTATCCAAGGGTGCCCCAGTGCTCCTTCATCCAAAGTGGGGGGCACTCTAATAAAAGAGATGAGTTATTGTCCAAATCACCAGGTGAAAACAGAGGGTAAAGCATAAAAAAGAAAACGTATGCATCCACCACATCTAATGATTGGTAGGCTGCAATATATTACATTTTTGGTTTTGTGTTTAATAATGCTTTAAGAGTAATGTTGCTTGCGCTCTCACTCTCTTTAGGTGGAGACACAGTGGCTGATTACATATATACGCAGGATTTAAATCTAGCATTGCAGACAGGAGATTTAAGGCTTCTGTCTCACCTTTTACTCTGCCGATGCAATAATACACTGCATATATGTTTAACTCCATTTATTACTTTTTAGGTTTCCAGTTGATTTTATTACTTTCATGCATAAATACACTGTAGTATCAAGCATTAATATGTTCTGAGCTTAGCTTTATATGCATTCTTTTCAGGTGATCGGGAGGATGTGCAAAATAATTGACAAGACCTGTCTTTCTCCTACCCCAACACTGGAACAGCACCTCATGTGGGACGATATTGCCATACTTGCCCGATACATGCTCATGCTGTCCTTCAACAACTCCTTGGATGTGGCTGCCCATCTACCCTACCTCTTCCATGTTGTCACATTATTGGTGGCAACAGGTCCTCTTTCTCTTCGAGCTTCCACCCATGGACTTGTGATCAATATTATTCACTCTTTGTGTACCTGCTCACAGCTGAATTTTAGTGGTGAGTAATTTTTGCAGGACTGACCTTGAGTAATCGAATCTGTTTGCCTTTTTTGGGAATATGACTTGAGGTATAAATGTTACCTTACAGTATAGAACCTCCCACCCTCAGCACAGATAGGATAAAATAACACAACTCCGATTGATGTCATTGTGCAGCCTGATAAATGGCAGTGTTAACTGGCCAACGGCTCATACATTCTCTGTTGCCTGCATGCCAAAATATGGGCATCCTATACCTTTTTGGGCGCATTGGCCGTTACTCTTTACGGCAGTGCCTAGTGCATGTGCAGCTTTAGGTGTAAAGGCCATAGAAGATGCAAGATCCAGGACCTTCGAGTACTGTCTGGCCATGGGCAAGTTTGGCAATGATCATGCATTTGAGCTATGTTTTATATCTGCCAAAGCTGAGGGTGGCATGGGTGTTTGGGTGGTGCTTTGTACTAGGTACTCTTCATTCTTATTAGCATGAAAAACTGAGTCCCAATAAACGTTATCAGCTTTTGTCCATGAAAAATGTTATGTATTTGTTTGTCTATTTGTCCACAGAGGAGACCAAGCAAGTATTGCGGCTCAGTCTTACTGAGTTTTCCCTGCCTAAGTTCTACCTGTTGTTTGGGATTAGTAAAGTGAAATCTGCTGCAGTTATTGCTTTCCGATCCAGTTATCGTGATCGCTCATTTTCGCCTGGTTCCTATGAGAGGGAGACATTTGCTCTGACTTCATTGGAAACTGTTACAGAAGCACTGTTAGAAATTATGGAGGTAACATTTAAGAATATCTATTCATTAATTTAATGGTGTCATTAAAGGTGTTCTCTGTTCCGTTCCACTCACAATGCATACGTGTACTTATCTGTAGTCATATGCACATCTTAGCAGAACATTGTCCCAAGTTGCCTTTTAGACCCCTTTTCTACCCTCAATAATAGCATTGAGCAATAGTAAATTGAATGATATACACAAAATACTGGGTATGTTGTTGGGTTTAACAACACATCATATGAGAATAGGATGAATTTTTCCTGAATAACCAGATGCTTTTATTTACCTAGATTGAAATTATTGTATTCTAGTCCACGCTTAAAGTGAAACTAAAGCTAAAAATGTTTTTTTACCTTAATGCATTCCTTGCATTAAGGTAAAAAATGTTTTCTTTTTTCCTTTCCTCCCTTTTCTCAGTGTGAAGGGAAAGAGAGGGGAGAGGAGATCCAGCACTGTACATGGCTGGATCTATTCTCCCCTCACTTCATCTTCACACAGCATTTGAGCAGCAGCTCGAGGCATTGACCCCTGCTGCTGTCACTCAAATGCAAGGAAGTGGGAGGTGGGACTAATTCCTGCTGTGTATGTCTACGGCACGCGGCTCCATAGGGACACAGCTGGGGAGCGCTTCCGACATTCTGTGCCTTCATAGCAAAGAGGAGCCAAGAAGCGGAGGATCGGGGCCGCTCTGTGCAATACCACTGCACAGAACAGGTGAGTATAACATGTTTGTTATTTTAATTACATTTTTATTCTTTTACTGTAGTAACACTTAAACTTCTTAAACAAGCATCCTGTCAAATGAAGCATTTTAATTCCATTATAACTGTAGGATAAAAGTCATATTGATATCGAGAGACATAAAGAGCCCCCTTCAGAGAAATGTACGTATTCGCCAGCACACCATGGATTTCCAAATATGGTCCAAAGAGACAAATTGCAAAAAGATCACATCACAAAAAGTGCAACGTTTCGGTGCTGCGCAGGACCCCTGTGATCATCACATGCCTGACAAAGGGGCCCTGCACGGCTCTGAAATGTTGGACATTCTTTTGTGATGTGATCTTTTTCACAATAAAAACCTCTTTGGACCATATTTGGAGATCCATGGTGTGCTGGCAAATTGCCTATGATGTTTCCATTCCTGGCTGGTAGTCGCTACAGCACCCACCATTGAAGAGCCGTATTTTCAGGAACATGTGCGATGGGAATATAGATAAAATTGTACCCTCCAGAGCAATGGTGGTCAGGGCTGAAAGAAAACATCAGCAGTGGGGGGAGCGGTCAGAGAGCGCAAAGGCCTACACATTTATCCTACTTTTATGATAGTTAAAATTATATTTTACTGAAACTGGTGATATGCTTACACAATTAATTTTGAAAACACTCATATTTTGAAAACATTACTATTATTCAGGTAGGATTGCCTGAGCATAGATGTTGAATCGAAATTCTTACTTTGAAAATAGTTCTTATTTACTGTCATTTAATTACTTTCTGAATTTTGTTGTAGGCTTGCATGAGAGATATCCCAACTTGCAAATGGTTGGACCAGTGGACTGAACTTGCTCAAAAGTATGATTTCACAACAAAATAAAATTATCTCCTTTTGATGTTTACATTTTACTAAAAATCCATTTTCTGTCTACTCAGGTTTGCATTTCAGTACAATCCTTCACTACAGCCACGAGCGCTTGTTGTGTTTGGCTGTATAAGCAAGCGTGTATCTCATGGACAGATTAAACAGATTATCCGAATTTTAAGCAAGGTATTCTATTCTTAGGACAATTTTCCTTAGATTTATGTTGGGAAATATAGTTCAGCATATAATTTAAAGTGAACCTATGTATTTATATATTCATAACTAGTGATAAATTAATTTAAAGCCCTCACTGACCTGTAACTGTGGTGCATTTCACCCTCAAAGTTCACAGCAGAAGCACTGAAGAATTTCCAGTCTGCTTTACTCACCCTGCTCCCCCTGCATACCTGTGAAGCCCCATGCAAAATCCACTGTACTTACTGATTTTTTTCCTTTTTTTTTCCCTTTTTCCTTGATCCCTCCTTTTCTCATTGGCTGATGTTATTTTTTTTTTTTCTGTTGGCTGACTTTAGCCAATAGGAGAAAAGTAAAGATCCAGCCACTTGAGAAGGGAAGGAGGGCAAACTGTGTGAGAACAGACTTAACTTTCACAAGTTACATTTTTATTTATTACAGGTACTTATGTAGCGCTGTCAGTTTATGCAGCACTTTACCTGGGTGTGTATGTATATATAATTATATATAATTTTCAGGCTGAATTTTCTCAGCTGCTAGCTAGGGAATGCTAAAGAGTTTTGACACGAGATCAGGAGCAACAAAGATTTTTCCACAGCTTCTATCCACCAGTACAGTAAGATAGGATAGCTATGGAATGGCTTATTTTAGGATTGGAATACTACTGCTATGATAAACGATAGCTAATATTCTGTGTCCACTGATTCCAGTTGGCATTCAGTTTTCTTTAATGGATGTCAATGTACTAGGACCTTTGTGCTTAAAAAACTTTTTTTCTTAATATATTGAGTTGAAAGTCATACTCCTTGATTTCCAGTGGCAGAAGATCCGTATTATTTTAATTTATAAAAAGGTTTATTTTACCTTTAAACATTACTATGGGTTGCATCTGTGCTTCAAACTGCCCATACACTGCTCAAGTTCCAGCTGATTCCTGCTGAATCAGCTGCAAATCAAGTCGTGGGTGGCCTCTGTCAGCACCACCCTTCTTGACAAAGTTCAGCTGAACAGTGACTACATCCTATTAAGTTGATCACTTTTGTGGGTATTCAGACAGCTGCAGGTCCTATGGCTTTCTGAATTCAGTAACTGGCAGGGGGATATAACCCCATCTGCACTATTTAGCATGGTTGGAGAGGGGAATATATGTGTGGATTGCTAGCTTAAGAGTATAAAATCTGTACTGTCCTTTTCTTCATTTTTTTCTTTATAAGAAGACCCAGAAACTCGCCACTTGTTGGCTGCTCCTGGGGAATGCAGCTCTGCATTTCTTAGTCTTTATAGTAGGGGAGTGTGGTTGTTGTCTCTGCTCTGTGTGTAATCTGAAATCCTAATACTGAGGTTTGTATAGACATTAGGTAAGTAAGTCAGCTATATAAAGCTCTGGCATACTAGACTCACACTTGCCACCTGCTGACTGCAATCAATAGAACATGGGTGCAATGTCAGTCTCCCACAGTTACTTATTCTGGCTTTCTACCCATACCTCAGTACAGGCTTTCTGTAAGAAAGCTAGAAAAAGTGTCAATGAACAACAAGGGTATTTATCAGTGCCCTCGTAGTTAAGTGAAATCTACAAGCCATCTGCCATGGTGGCAGACAGGACTTGTTCTTTTTTCATACGTAGATCTGTATGGATGAATGACATAGCTCTGCAGGCGGAGCCCCACAAGGCCGCTCAGATTTTAAAATTTGACAGTGGCTGTGGGGTGTATAGGATCCCCAGCCTGCCGTTAAAGAGAGGCACTCTGTATATGTTGCACTTTAAATATGGGTGTAACATGCTCCGAAAGTTTTCCTTTAATTGTGATCCTGGCTTATTTCTTTTAAAATTGTCATGGAGTGCTAGTCTAAATAAAGAAGTGCCATGTCATGTGTAAATGAGAAGTCCTATTTGTTTAGAGCATGCATCAGTTGATTTATAATTGAGAGCTAACCTAAAACATTATTCAAGTTCCCATCCATACCTGTGCATACAGCAAGAATGCCACTGTTGTCTTTGGAGCCCATTCACACCTATTGAACAAGCTTCTGTGTGAATTGGAAAAAGGTGCAGGCATTTCTTTTTGGTGCAACATTGTGCATTTTCAGTCCCACAGATTTTAGTTGATGATAAAAATGTGAAAACACAAGAAATATGCATGAAAAACGCACAAAAATTCAGATGCACATTTGTAAACTTAGCCGTACTTTTTGTTCATTGGATGAACATTTCTTCACTACAGTTGCTGTTGTAAAAAAAATGAAAAAAATCATTGGGCCATAAGCATAATTTAGTACTGGGACTTTGCATAGTTCATACAAGGGCCTTGTGCTGCCAATAATTGTTAAAATTGTGTCTAATTTTTCATTTTCAGCCTCATAACTTCTGAAAACTCAGGTAGCAGAAAAAAAAAATGGGTGCTCTTTTCTATTTTGTATAGATTGTGAATGAGAAATGTGAAAGAACTGTTGCCCATCTGGTAAATGAGAAAGAACTGTGGCCCACTCATTACCCCCTATAGTTGTAATCTGGTGCATTTTATGTTATCTATATTTTATACAGAGTGTTGATATTCTCTTTTAGGGATTGGAAAGTTGCTTGAAAGGTCCGGACAACTATAACAGCCAAGTTCTCATAGAAGCCACTGTGATAGCACTAACCAAACTGCAGCCGCTTCTAAATAAGGTAAGCATTTCATTTATATTCTACAATGTTATGTTTAAAAGTTATCCTCAAACTAAAACATTTCGCAGAGATGTGCATGCAAAAGACCTAGCTTGGTTTTTGTTTTGTTTTTTTTGTGTCACTGATTGAGTTTGTCAGACTACCCCCTCTATAAAATCCTCTCGTGTCTGTGTTTTTACAGGCCATACTCTGCTCATCTGTGTCTTACATAATTTTTTAACTCTTGTTCATTTGAAATGTTTCATGTACCTGCTTCTTTCCACTGGAGGTAGAAAAGTTGCAATTCAGAAAGTAACTGTCAAGAGTATGTTGTCTCACTAAAGCGGTAGTAATTCACAGCCTTTCCAAAGAAAACAAAAACCCCTGCAAGGCAATGGCATAATGTGCTAGTGTACATTGCATACTAGCACATTATGAAATACTTATCTTAAAATGATGCCCTCCAGTGGTGCGCTGTCACCGTTGACAGGGCTTCCATCTTCCCCTAGTCTTCCTTCTGCATTTGCTGGCTCCTGTCTTTCGGCTGAGCTGTGATGACGTCACTCCCGCACATACACGTTTTACGGCACAGAGCTCTAAAGGGATGGCACGGATCTGCCTTCCCTTCAGAGTGCATGCTCCAGTGACATCACTGGCTGCATCCAGTGTGAATATATCCTAAATAGCACAAGTTTAGGAGATATTCACTGTACCTACAGGTAAGACTTATAGGCTTACCTGTAAGTAAAAGTTCAAAAACGGAGTTTACTACCACTTTAAAAACATTCTGAAAGCTCGGTTAGCTAGTAAGAACATTAATATAGAGCTCCAAAGTTCATAAGTGAACTTTTCTGCTGTGGCCTGCAACCTCATTATTATTCCCTTAAAGGAGAAGTATGGGAATTTTTTTAAATCATACTTACCTAGGTGGATGCAGCATCAATCCGATGCTGCATTTGTCCCCCGTCAGTTCTTAGGGTGAGAACTAAACAATCAAACACCACTGATTGCTCAGTTCTCCCTGCCGCTCTGAGCAGAGAGCTGGGACTGTCAGTCTCTGGCTCTTTGCTCTGCCTTCCCAGTACTCACTGGAGCACTCGGCTGTGGGGGGCGGGAGCAGCTCGCTGAAAGGCTGAGCCAGATGCCGGTCCAGGCTCCTAGGTGGATCCTGATCATATGGTTGGGATCTTTTCCCCAGCCCAGGACTAGCTGAGTGACGTTATTCGTCAGCTGTCTTTAGCCTGCTGTTGGCTAAAAATGGGTCTCAGGAGTGCAGAACTGGTTGGTTCTGCACTCCTGTAATGCACAGGAGAAGTACAGCTAAACCGGCTTTGGCTGTACATCTCCTTTAAAGCTGATCTCCAGCTTTGTTACACTTTACATAGTTTGTTTGGGCCAAGCTGGCACATAGTTTGTTTGGGCCAAGCTGGCACAAACGAGCTATGTCCTTTATTAACACGTGAGGCCGCTGGATGTGCTCTATAGACTGCATGTAACTGAGGCTAAATACAGCACTATGTTCCAGGTGCGAGCTGAGAAATTCCTGTCTCATACCTGGAACACAATAGAGTGAGTCTGAGCAGTGCTCAGCCATTCATGAAAAGCAATGTATTCTATCGATGAATACAAAGCTTCCTCTGGCTAAGTCAATGAGGCGGGCTGATGTGAAAACCTCTGTTTCTATTGATAGAATACAGCAGAAAACAGCACATCCAGCGGCCTCACGTTAGTGAGGGATATAGTTCGTTTGGGTCAGTTGGCCCAAACAAACTAAATGTAAAGTGTTACAAAAACTGTAGATCAGCTTTAAAGTGAATGGAAACCTTACTGAGCAATGGTGCATTGCTGGAGGGGCCTGGGCAAGGGTTTCACTTTTTTTTAGGAATTGTTAAGGAGATGTCTGTAATAGGCAGGCTTCTGGACTCACAGGGAGCTTTAACAAGCTATCTGTGATGTGCAAAAATATATAGATGCCTATTTTTTTTTTATTCCTGACTGCAGCTTTAATTTTTTTTCATCTGTTTTGCATGTTTGTGGTTCAAAATTTTACAGGTCGTGCATGAGGACGCCTGTATATGTATTAATACTGGGAATGTCTGTAAAATGTTTTTGTAGAATTAAAAGCTACTCAAAGTTAGGTTTGATATCTGAAGTGTTTATCTTAGATTTTTATGTAAATATTTTCTAGGATTCCCCTATGCACAAAGCTCTCTTTTGGGTGGCAATGGCAGTACTCCAGCTGGATGAGGTTAATTTATATTCAGCAGGTACAGCACTACTGGAACAAAACCTGCACACATTAGACAGCCTTCGAGTATTCAATGACAAGGTAAATTTATATAGCTTCTAAAATGAACAAGTTTCTTTAGAAACATAGTATATATAAATGTAAACTTGTGCTAAGGGGAAAGGGGGTGCGATATAAGGCATACAAAGATGGAATCAAAAGCTTATTTTATAGTGTTCAGTTGTTTGCCTTAGATTTTGCAACAGCTGTCCTTGTACATCTGAAAACCTGTGTGCACCATTATTTGCTTTACGTTTGTTTTACATTAGAACATTTTTGTATTTACAACAGTTATTAATGTTAAGCAAGCAAGCGTTTTTAGCTATGGTCTGAAGCAATAGTATAAATCTATTTCTTAATTATACAGTACAGAACATAGGCTCCTTTAAATTCTGACCATGGGTTGTATGCTGCCACCTTCAGATGAGGACACTGGCAAATAAAACTGTTAGGACAGCCCATATAACCCCTCCCACTCCCAGCAATCCTTAGTGTTTTGCTAGTGTACTTACGTGATGTATGATCTCTCTACTGAAAACAGAATTCCGACCTATAATTGCGAACTTACTGAAAGTTTCAAGTCGCTCGCATTCTCGTATGTAGAATCATTTCTCCACCTGGATGCTTCAACACCACTTAGGCAAAATGATTGCAGCAGCGTAATGTTGCTTTTTGGCACTAAACCCTGCGTGTGGTATTCAACTCTTGGTACATCAGTACAATGTGATGCAGTTAGCAGCAGGATACTCTATAGGTGCTGGGCAGTGCAGGTTTGATTTACTGGTAGTTCCGGTCCCTCTCCATGGTGGGTGAATTGGGGAGTTTCAACCTAGTGCTTTTTACTCACAACTTTTCCCACACCTAGCCCCCCCATAACCCACTCTCCACACCTTGAAATCTTTCCATTATCTATTCAGGTACACTCTCCTCTTTTATAACTAAATAAGTATTAGCTGCCTCTCTGGCAGACCTAATGGGAAAAGTCTTGGTGTTAATTGAGACTACCGGACCTGCAAAGCGTTAGTATTGCCAGTTGGTGTCTTCTGCTTTGCCTTTGTCTGTTTCGTCCATCGTGGCAGCGTTGCTACCCGGTGAAGACAAGGCAGGTAGCAAGAAGAGGAATAAGTGGACAGTGAACCTTTGGAGTCGGAGAACTCCTACCGTGAAGAATGGCCAGCTACTCTTAATCTCTCCCAAACTGAGGGAAACCATTAAGATTTTGGTGGGCAAGATAGGTGTGCTTCTGTTTTGCAGTTTGAAGCATCTCCACCTTCTGTACCTGAAGTCATTAATATGGAGGTCAGTTCCCAAACCCAAGAAACCACTTGGGTCCTTTCTGGTTCACCCACCAGTACAGAATGTATTGTACAAGAACTGGCTGAGACCATATAAAATATATACACCTCCCAGGAGGTCTGTGCACCAGTACCCAGTGGAAGAGACCCAAGCATCTGTGGTGAATCTCGCTATATCCTGCTTCAACAAATGCTTTACGATACCAGTTGAGGATGTCCCAAAGACCTTGTGGACAAAAGGTTTGAGGTACTCATCAATTCTGATGGATTGCTTAGTGCTCCATAAATTAAAGCTGCTTCCAGTAGCCTTTATTACATAAACTATTTGATGAAATCCCTGCTCCAAAAGTCTCACTTGGCTCTCATGTCAGTACAGGTTCACAGAATTCTGCCATCTGTTTGAGGAAGAATGACTCTTCACTGAGTCTCTGCACACGTTTATCAAGAAACTCATGGGCAGAAAGAGCATTCTTACCCATTCAGAAGAAAACTAAAGCAAACATGGTAACATTTTTCTTGTTTCTGGGTTTTAGAATAGTTGCTTTTGTCCTTCCCAGGCCTCTGCTTCAAAAGCCAAGCTCTCCAATCCGGTTCCTCACAAGTCCTGGACGTCTAAGCCAGTCAGTTCTGCTACCAAGCCCTCCTTACAATAAAGGTCACCTCCATTTGTATAAGTTAGAGAATGTCTGCTCACCTGCCTAGACTTCAGGCATTTTGGATATATTGTCCAGGACATGGTGTCTGACAGATACAGGCTGGAGTTTCAAAACCTGCTGTCTTTTCATCAAGATTGCAGGCCCTTTTGGACTGCTTTACAACAGCGTTTCTCTTTAGGAGTGTTGTACCAGTTCATGGCTTTTAAACACACCTATTTGCAGTTCCAAGGACCACTCCTTTTTTTACAGGTCCAAGAGTTGCATATAAGATCAGCCTGGTCTGTCATTGCTGCAGCATGGTGGAATTTCCAGCATCAATAGACGTGTGTTTGCACATCCCAATTTTTCCTTTGTCTCAGCAGTTTCTGCTTTGTACAGTGGACGAGCAGCACTTTAAAGTGATATTAAAGACTTGCATTTAAAAAAAAAAAACAACACATAATACGTACCTGCTGTGTGCAGTGGTTTTACACAGAACAGCCCAACAGATCCTCCTCTTTTTGGGTCCCCCGCTGGTGCTCCCCCTCCTGTCAGGTGCCCCCACAGCAAGCAACTTGCTGTGGGGGCACCCAATGCTCTGTATGTCCATTCACACATGGAGCTGCAGCTTGACCCTGCCCCCTCTCTTCTCATTGGCTCACTGGCTGTGAATGCAAACAGTGGGAGTCAATGGCTCCCGCTGCTGTCTCAGCCAATGAGGAGAGGAAGTCCTGGGACTAACGAGACTACAGTGCACATCGCTGGATCGAGACGGGGCCTAGGTGAGTATTGGGGGGCTGCTGCAAAGGACCTTGAGCCTTTACAACCACTTTAAGTTTATGGCTCTTCCCATTGGGTTGTCTTCTGCCTATCAACCATTGTCGCATCATAATTCTCAAAGTTTTGGTTTACCTATACTTTAATGAGCACAAATTGCAGAAGCCAAGTAGTAAATTCTGCCTGCATTAAATTATTATAGCCTAGTGGTTGTAGGTTTTTGAAACCTTTTGCTTTTTTGCACATGGTTAATAAATCAGTATTGCTTGGTAATGGGAAATAAAGTTGTCTTAACCACTTGCCAACCGCGCTATAACCGAATGACGGCTACAGCGTGGTTGTCCAGTTCTGGGAGGGCGTCATATGACGTCCTTCCAGAACGCGCCCTCCTGCGCACCCGGCGATCTCTGATCGCTACGGACACAACTGATCACGTGATGTGGTAAAAGGCCAATCACAGCAGTCTTTTACCATCTGATCAGCTGTGTCCAATGACACAGCAGATCACCAGGTAAATACAGTTGCCGGTTATCTGCTGCACAGGAAAGTACTGTTGAGAACCGGCAATTGTCAGCGAACAGATCGGCACTGATCATCAGGACACAGAAGATCAGTGCTGCCCACCTGTACCCATCAGTGCCCTTGAGAGCCACCCACCTGTGCCCATCAGTGCCGCCCAGCAATGCCGTCAGTGCCACCTTTCAGTGCCCATCAGTGCTGCCTATCCGTGTCACCTCATCAGTGCTGCCTAATCAATGCACATCAGTGAAGGAGAAAAATTACCTGTTTGCAAAATTTTATAATAGAAACAAAGAAAAACTTTTTTTTTTTTTTTGCTCTTGTTTATAGCGCAAAAAATAAAACACCCAGTGGCGATTAAATACCACCAAATGAAAGCTCTATTTGTGTGAAAACAATGATAAAAATTTCATTTGGGTACAGTGTTGCATGACCGCGCAATTGTCATTCAAAGTGCGATAGCGTTGAAAGCTGAAAATTGGTCTAGGCAGGAAGGGGGTAAAAGTGCCCTCTAGGGAAGTGGTTAATTATAATTAATTAAGAATGATGCAGAAGTAACCTTCCACTTTTTGAATCGTAGGAGTCTGTCTACAAGATAAGTATACAAAATTGTATTTTCTAATATTAAAAGTTCAGTGCTCTAATGATATGCTTTTTGATAGTAGAATTTATTCTCATATTTATTGAGTTACTGTGAGATTTTGTAATCTGGTATTTAAAAAGCTGTTTTTGTCATTTTTTTTAGAGCCCAGAAGAAGTTTTTATGGAAATCAGAAATCCTCTTGAGGAATGGCATTGTAAACAAATGGACCATTTTGTTGGCCTCAATTTCAACTCTAACTTCAATTTTGCACTAGTTGGGCACTTGTTGAAAGGTGTGTTAATTTGAATGTATTTTTTATGAACACTATTGAATCTGATAGCCTTTGTGAAATTGAGATCACATTAGTCTGTTAGACATGCCCTGATGCTGGCCCGTTGGTATCTTTTTTTTGTTAATTTATTATAAGTACTTATATAGCTCCGTCCATTTACGCAGCGCGTTATATATATTGTACATTCACATCAGTCCTTCACCCTCAAGGGGACTGTACTACCAGAATGTCTTTGGAGTGTGGGAGAAACTAGAGTACCTGGAGGAAACCCACACAGGCACAGGGAGAACATGCAAAACTCCATGCAGGTGGTGTTGTGGTTGGGATTCAAACAGACGACCCTAGTTTATAATATTTTTTATTTTTTAAGTTTTCTGATGGTACCTTTTTAAAGCAGTCTTTGAGTTAGGTAGATTTTATTAGTTTAAAAGCTTCTAGATTTGTTTTTACTATCGATAAGCCATATTTTGTTTTTAAACAAATACTTATTACAGGACAAAGGACTCTCAGAGCACTGTAGGATAGCTAAAAAAAAACCCATACAGTAAATGCTTTTTATGACTTGAAATATATTTTTTGGAACTATCAGCTAAGTGATGAGTGATTGCTCTGACCCAATGGGATTGATTCAAAGGAATCAAATTGGTAAAGATAGCAAAGTGAATGTACACTTTAGAACACGGGTGTCAAACTGGCATGAGGCATTGCAAGATTGACAGTTACAAGCATGGCTCCCAAGGCAGAGGCATGATTGGACTTGTAGTTTCGCAACAGCTGGAGGGTTGGAACAGTTGGAAAAGTCATTTTAAAAAGATATATGCAATAGGCATACATACAATACAACATGACTTGTTGAATAGGCCATATAACTACCGGTAACTCGGGTTATACACACACAAACACATATACTGTCCTCCTCTCTTCTCCCCTATATTGCAACCACATTATACAATCAGCCAGAGGACATTGACAAATACTGTATGCAGTTTATACATTTAGTCAATTTCAATTATACGAGAAGACATATAACCATACTTGCCATGCCTTATCAAATTTTTGAGTGCATGTTCTGCTAATAGGTTTGTTTGTGTTTGAAGAGAACATTCTTAACCAGCTCAATCTCAAAACTGAGGTTTCACCAAGTGGAGTCTTTTTTTATTTTAATAAAGTTGCTTTCCTGGTGTAAAACAAAACTGGACAGCAATATCCAGAAGTGTGTATTTGTTTTATGGCAAGTAGGTATCTAGAGGAAATGGCAAACTCCATTTTTGTAATCATTGGGGAATTTTTTTGTCCAGTCAGGAATAATTGTTCAGAGCACACTCATGGCTGTAGCTGAGTCGCAGCAAGGACACTTGTCAGGGTTCAAAAGTTTGATTTTATATAGTTTTTTTGGGTTTAATACAAGCTTTGTAAGAAAAACAACTGAGTCTTGAGCTCTGTTCCGCTGATAATTGTGGTGAGGAATGTTTCCTTTACTTCCCAAAATGATTCAGGTGACAACAGACTTTTGTCCATTGTATAAGGGATGAATCAAATAGCCTTGGGGCCTGAGATTGTGGAGAGTATAAAGCAGGCACTGGGTTACTCAGGTTCAGAGTCCATTGTACTTTAAGGATGAGTATTTCAAGGTAATTCCCCTTTTTTTGGGGGGGGGGGGGGTCCTCTGGGTGATCAATGTACATTGTAGGATTTTACCAGACTTTGATGCAGATTGCTACTTGTTTCTGCTCTGAATCAAAGGCTATTTATTGTCTGCAGAGTGAATCTGAATGGAAGCGACTTTCATTATTAATCAGCTGATGCACTTACATGTGTTCTGATGAGGACTCTAGCAGGTTCTGCATCCCTTTAGAAGTGATTAACCCTTTGGGAGTATCTCACAAAATTACATTTTTGTTGCAGAGTATGCCAAAAATCTAACTTGTGGGGATGTTTTGTACACCGATGATGTACGAAATGCCTCCACGTTGCCATATTGCATTGAATTTTACAGACAATTACAGCACTGCAGATTGAAAAGGAAAGGTAATTTAAAATAACATTCAGTTATTCAGTTACAAAATGGCTTGTGTAGCAATTGTATATGCTTGGTCTGGCTCAAGGGTTGTGTTAGGTGAAAATGTTCCACCTATGTCCTGTGCCAGGCTCTTATGCTAACATGTAAGTGAGACATAAAAGCCCCCTCACTCTTTTGGGGAGTGGGGCTTATAATACTGACATCTAGTGGTGACACTTCATATGAAGGGTGAGGCGTTACTACAGAGAATCCAACACCAAGAAATGTTTAATTGCCATGTATTTTGGTGCTGAACGGAAGGTATAGAACGGTTTGGCAAGATATTATTATTTTCTTTAGGTTTATTCAGCCAGTTTGTTTTAGGTGACATATTTCCAAGTTTCCGTATGCATTTTCATTCCTTGCAGGCTAACTTGGAACTCGGAGAAATTTCCAAAGTCCTCTGATTTTAGGAAAGGCATGAAGCACATGTTTTAGACCATCAGAATATTTTAGTGTTGTCCATATAGAGCAACCCTTTCTTGTACATTACCCAGCATGATACCGTAGATTACCCTGAATGAAACTATAGATGTGTGGGAATTGTGTAATCAGGTTAGCGAAGGGTTTGATCACCAAGACAAAGACAGAAAGGCGTAGGACATCCCTGTCATGTGCCCCATTTCAGTCATATGTAAAAAAATTTTATTTGATTAATGCAGATTCTGGCAAAGTGTTTGAATACCCGATCGTACTAATTACCATCGAACACGAATGGGTATTGAAAGTAAACACAGCTTTACATTTTTCTATAACTTGTGACAATCTTTAAAAGGGAAGATTCTGTTTGGTAGGGGAATAGCATAACCCCTTTAGTTTCTGTAAACCACAAGTTTCTTTCATGAAAGAAGTATTTGTTAAATGTAAAAGGAGCATAAAGCTCCACCTGCTGGGTTCACACTAGTGCAGCTGCTACTTGGTGTTTTTTTCTCTGCGATTTCATAGTGGGTTTTTGACATGGTTTTCATGGGGTTTTTTTGGAGGATTTTATGTACAAACTCTGTCAAAAACATATATACGTACAGTTTACATATGAAATTTACATGTGGTTTTGGGGCATTTCCTTTGGAATTTATGAGGCCAAAATCTTGCTGCAAACGCACCAAAATAGCTCAATCGTACCTTTTCCAAACGCTACACTGCATTGATGTGAATGGGCATTGTTAAAAATAACATGATTTCCATTGTCGTGCGATTCTGTGCAACTGATTTCATATCTGACATCGCACTAGTGTGAACCAGGCGTAAAGATGATAAAGATCTTCTTCAGTCCTGACCCTAATAAAAAAAAAAATATGTTGTACAAAACTGTTGGGTTTAAAGTACAGGTTTACTTTTGTATGGAAAGGCCTTGATGGGTTCCCCCTCCCCCTTATCTATAATACCAAAAATCAGACCTCAGATGTAGCATATTCCCACTTTTAGCTCTCTCTTGTCTCCCTTTTGCCTGTGTTCCAGTGTGCAGGCACAAGTACAAGCTCCATGAAGATGAATGGGAGAGCCCAACTGGTGGAAGTGTCTGGTTGCAACAGCTAAGCCTTAGTATGTTGATTGGTGGGTGCCAGTATCATCAATGGCAGGCCAATATTGCTTCGTCTATTATTGTTGCGAGACATCTGTTTGCTTCTGGCCACCTTTGTGCCTGCAGGTTTAAATGGAGATCCACTTTTCACTTGTGTGTTATTCTTTACATAGTTGGCACAGTTCTCCTTTTGAAGAACTTAATATTAAATTTTCAGGTTTGCAAAACATTGCTAAAAAATGTTTTTCTCCTTATGGTAATCATTTATAAACGGCAGACGTGTAAAAGACCATTTTTAACATTGGTGAACTGTAAGTACTTTATCATTTTTAGGATATCGACATCCATCTCCTACTACAGTGGCAAGAACAGTGAGAATCCTTCACACGCTGCTCACACTTGTTAACAAACACAGGAATTGTGATAAGTTTGAAGTAAATACACAGAGTGTTGCTTATTTAGCAGGTAAGAAATATTTCAGCGATCATAACTGACTAAATCTATATTTGTATGATTTCTCAGATCTGCAAAAAAAGTTGACAGATTTGATGCGTATACACAAATCGTTAATCCATAGTGATTTTTTTTAAGCTTTCTGCTCTTGAAATATAATAAGTGGTCACAAAAGTTAAATGCGTTTTACAAAAGCAGCAGCATCTTTTGTACCTGCTCATGATTCATAGCCCCCCCCCCTTCCCCACCAGCAACACATTTGCAGTTGCAGCTTGCTAGTGCAGGGATCAAGGGGTTAAAGCAGGTAGTAAGGCAATACAATGGCACCTCACTGCCTGTTTGATGCTGTCTGAAGACCGATCTGCACATGAATCCCTCTTCAGAGACCAATGGTAGTGTGATTGAGCTGTTAAGACTATTCATTAGGTGCCAGAATCTTTTCTTAGTCTACGTTTTGCCAGTTACTTAGCTGCAGGGAAGGAGCAGGACTGGAAGATATTTAGGTGGCTTTTTGTGTGATCGCTCTCAATAAATTCATTTAATGTTGTTCGAATCCTGCTTAATATAGTACTAAAGCCTTAGCCTTTTTTACTTAAATGCATTTACAGCATGAAGGTAAAATATGCCCCAGCAGATTTACGGCCTCCACTGTCCACAAACACCCACAGTTCTTTGTCACCACTGTTCGGTCTGGGACAATCTGCACTGAGCCCCAAGTTTCAGATTGTAGAGGAGACATTGAGGATAGACAAATGATGGGTTCCTGCAGCTATCGTAAACAAAGGACACAGTGCCTCTAAGTGTAAACTGTATGAAAATTTTAATAAAAAGGTAAGTATAACAACTCACATCTTTAAACAGTAAAACAAGCTCTTAGGGATAAATGTAGTACGTCTGAAGCCAGATGTAGGAACTGGTCTGGAGAGGAGGTACCCTGGTCTGTCAGCAGAAGGCGCTGCAACCGGTAAGTCATCGATGATAAAGCTTGGTTGGGTCTCCTATATGTTAGTGGCGTTGTGCGTCTCATGTCATCGGGATGAGACGTGTTTCTGTGTGACCTGCCAGCAATGGATTTACTATTCCCCTCAGACGGACATCGTTCTGCTGTCCTGTCATTTTTTTTTCATTTTTGTCTCCCTGCCCCTGGCCCTGTCCATCATCCCCCGTCATTCTACTTACTCTCCCTTCCTGCTCCTATGCTCCACCTATGCCTGATGAAAGAGCGCACTGGCCTATGCCGGTTCCCTCGCATGCTCAGAAACGCGTCGCATCCCAATGACGTCAGGCGCCCAACGCCATTAGCTCCGGACATATTGGAGACCCAACCAGGCTTTACCATCGATGCCTTACCTGTTGCAGCGCCTTCTGCTGACTGACCAGGGTACCTTCTCTAGAGCAGTTTCTGTATCTGGCGACAGACGTACAACACATATCCCTAAGAGCCTGTTTTACTGTTTGAAGATGTGAGTTCTTATACTTACCTTTTTATTAAAATTGTCATACAGTTTACATTTAGAGGTGCTGTGTCCTTTGTTTATTCTTTCACTCCAGAGTTTTCTTCACTTCATTGCAGCCTGCCCTGCTGCTTACTGGATTGCTTTTGCCCTAACTGAAATTTTATCCATTTATTCATCAATACATAGACTGCAACATTATGCGCCTGCTATTCCCTTTGTCCTGCAGCTATCAGTATGCTTGGAGGAGGGAATTGGGATGTGGCTTGATAGTTCTTGTGTGTTCCTGTGAGCATGCATGGGTTTCTCCTTAGCAGCTGACTAGCTGAAGGAGACACCTGAAAACTGTTATGTGGGAGCAGCTGTTTGTGAACCAGCTGGACAAGAAAGAGAGGTGCATTTTCAAGGAAGAAAACTATTCATATTATGCAAGTCTGGACTTCCTCAACTGAAATTAAAGAGAAAAAAGGTTTCTTATCGCTTTATTTGTTGGCATTATTTATGAAAAATGAATGTATATGTTGGACTGACATATATTTTTTTATTCCTAGCTTTGCTCACTGTGTCTGAAGAGGTGAGGAGCCGCTGCAGTTTGAAACACAGAAAATCACTGTTGCTAACAGATGTTTCAATGGAAAATGTTCCTATGGATACATATCCAATACATCACAGCGACCCCACTTGCAGGTTATTACTTGGTGCTTAATACATGTGCACAGCAGAAACTTTGCAATATCTCCTTGATGCATATTAGTTAAGACAACATAGGAGCCTTCTAATTTTTTTGCTTGTTTCCATAGAACGTTAAAGGAGAACCAGCCATGGTCTTCTCCAAAAGGATCTGGCATGCATCTAGCTGCAAGTTACCCCACAGTTGGACAAGTTAGCCCACGGACAAGGAAGTCCATGAGTCTGGACATGGGGCAGCCATCACAAGCAAACACTAAGAAGCTCTTAGGTTTGTTAAATGTTACATTTTACAAGTCCATTATGTTTAATCTTCTTCAGTACAAGGCATTAAATAGCTCAGTAGAGTGCTCTTTCTTGTCACTCAAGGGACAAGGGAGTCTTTAAACCTTTTGGGTTATACTGTCAACCAAGCAAAAATGTGTAGGCCAGCGCAGGGTATAAACCCTCATGCTACTAGCATGCCTCAGATTTTTGCTATTGTCCTAGGAAATTGACATCTTTTCTTTAGCATCACTGTTGTAAAGACTAACCTATAATTTTAAGAGCACCTTTTTTTTTCTTTTTTTTTTTTACATCGCTGCTTTCTGATGCAGTCTTCCTCAGCTTGGCTTTGGACGATGCTATATCTAGACATTTCTTGACTAGATCTTGTGGGCTAGCCTGGAAGTAACCGTTGGGCACTGGGTTCCCTGT
Source organism: Staurois parvus (assembly GCF_062004578.1). Classification (NCBI taxonomy): domain Eukaryota; kingdom Metazoa; phylum Chordata; class Amphibia; order Anura; family Ranidae; genus Staurois; species Staurois parvus. The sequence goes on from NW_028318002.1 coordinate 2,227,957, forward strand.
GAGGTGGTTTCCAGACTCCACTCTAGTTAAAGTAGTTGTTAAAGGCTGAAGGGTTTTTTTACCTAAATGTATTTTCTGCACTTAAGATGCAAAGACTGTCTCTATGAACCTCCTTCTCTAACAGTTACTTTTTGGAGATTGGAAGCAACATGAGATGTTGTATGCTCTCACTAAGCATTTGCTGACTTTATACCTGTTTTGGGGGGGGGGGGGTGATTTGTTTCAGAAATGCTCCCTTCCCACCACAGATTCAGCCTTGTCTTGCCTTAACAAGACTACCATACCCATAAAGGAACCACCTTCCTTTTAGGATTCCAACTGATAAGTGGTTGGAAGCCCTCTCCACAGTTCTGTTCTTGCTGATGGGTCATGCCCTGCAATCAGTTTTGGCTGTGACTTTACCCTGCAAAACCATATACAACCAATCAAAAATTTTTATAATGATCTAACCACCACTGAGGAATGGATGGCTCTAGCATTAAACTTCAGCTGCAATGGTTTACTGGAAGCCTTCCTGTATTATTTCGTTCATGTGCCTCCTGTTGGTGCATATGCATAGAGTGTTTTTGCTGAAGCTCTTTTGTAAGAAGCATTTGGTCCACCTATCCCATGAGAGACAATGCTTCAGATCGGCTTTAGATACCTTTTAAGGATGTCATTGGTGGCAAGAGTGGAAGAACCCAAAGGAGCAGACTAAAAAGACATCTTCTTCTCTGTCTGTCAAGAAGTGGCCCTTTTTGTTTTTCCATTTCCTCAACTTTGGTGTTAAAGCTTGTCTGCACCCGCAAAAGAAGGAATTCCAAATAGTCAGACAAGCCTTCTTCCATATAAAGGTCTGCCCCCACTTTCCAGAATGAGTGGTTGTCTGTTGATCTTTGTGGATGCTTTGATAGCTTGTATTCCAGATGCCTGGATCCAAAGGTATCCCAGGGTCACAATGAGTTTTGTTCCTTACCCCCTCCTTGTTTCAAAAGCAATAGGGAGCATTTATACTATCTTGAACCCAAAGGCACTAAATACCTTCCTTCATCAGGGAACGTTCTGCTTCTATGTTTAAAATAGATACTTACATGTTCCCATCTTTCCTGCACACAAAGACTTTCCTGGCTTTGTATAGAGCCCCTACATTACCAGATGTGTTGGCCCTTGTGTGTTATGGCATCTCTATTGTAGGATACTTTAGACGACCTCCTGATAGAGCAGTCAGTGAGAGTTTGTCAGATTGTATTGAAAACTGGAAAACTGGAGTATCTGGGTCTGGTGCTAGACAAATCACAAGCTGGAGTATTCTTTTTTTCCCTTCTGAAGAAACTTCAGACCCACAAATCTCAGGTTCAAACTTTTGAATCCAGAAGCTGCCCAACTCCAACCTTTTGCATGAGGGTCTTTGGGCTAATCGTAGCCTCAGCGTGGTTCACTTTGGACAATTTAATTGCAGAAATCTGAAGCACAATATTCGGTTATCTTTGGTTGTCACCAAGGACAAGGCTTGGTGTCTCGGGAATCTGGCTCTGGAGTCAGGGAATTCCTTTATTTCAATTTTTTTAAAGTTGTTCATGACGGATGCCAGCCTGTTGGGCTGGGGATGAGTCCTGGACACCTTTTAGGTGCAGGGGACGTGATCATCAGAGGAATCTAATCTCCCAGTAAACATCCTAGTGCTTTCCCTTCAATGTAGGACCAACCTGTTTTGAGGGCCATCCAAACTGGATTCAGTTGGACATCACGGCTTTGGTCTACATCAACCATAGGGGAGAAACCAGAAGTTTCACTGTGGCAAGAGAAATTGGTTCTTGTCCTGGGTAGAACTATACTTTGTAGACTAATCAGTTGTGTACATTCCAGCTTTATTCAGGCAATACGTTGCTCTGGCAGACTACTTCAGCCAGTAGCACCTGGTCCTGGGAGAGTGATCCCTTCCCCATCTTGGTATGAATTCTTGCAGACGCACATTGGGCCCTACCAGATTATCCAGACCTAGAGCCATGTTGCCATCCAACAACTTAGTTACTGTCTTAAAAGACATGGCCATTGAAGCCCAGGTTGTTAGACACAGTGACATCTCTGAGTCTGATTCCTATAATGCTCAAGGCTAGAAAGCCCCATAACATCTACCATCAGACAGTGAAAGTATACCTCACTTAACGTGAATCTAGAGGCTTTCACTCCATGAGTTTTCCAATGGGAAAAATTCTCTTTCCTGCTGTTGGGTATGAAACAACGTATGGCTTTCAGCATCTTCAACCACCCAGCGTCCACACTTCCCATTCTGTTTCAGGTACTGTTGGCTCCTAACTCTTTGATCTAAGACCTTTTGTGCAGGGGATCCCCTATAAAACTTGGCCTATACATTCCTCTGTGACTCCATGGGATCTAAATCTGGTTCTCTCTGCCCTTTAGAAGCTGCTGTTTGAACCTATTGGGAACATTCCTCTCTACTGTCACTCACAGGGGAATTTTTCTTGTAGCTATCAGCTTTGTAAAATGTTTCTGAGCTTGCCGCCTTATCTTACAACACAGAACACAAAGGCACATCGGTTGGAGAGATCACCACACTAACATCGCTTGTGCCAGCAGAATACAATGATTGCTTGGGTACAATCAGCCTGCCCATACATCGATCAAACTTTGTCCGCTCCGTGCTGAACCAGCCAAGTTTCAATCTACGTATGGCCAGCTTTAGGGTGGCTCCTCTATCTATAGAGAAGCAACAGTTTTTTGTTTTTCTTTTCCATTTTGGAATAAAGGTTTTACTTAAGTAAGCTGGCCATTGTAGCACTCCTGTCAGTGGTAAATGGTTTGTCTCAACAGTCTAACTACCAATTTTTCTGCACAGCTGGTCTGTTGAATGAAATTTAAAAATAACAGCAGGATCAACAGATCGAAAAAAAACAGAGGTCAGAAACACAAAGAAAGCATTGCTAATTCTAGTGAAAGATTGCATCATATGTCATTTTTTATTTTGACTTTATTTTCACTTTAAGGCACACTCTAATAGATCTATGAGCACCTCTGCCAACTGGTCTGCTGTTCACACCTTCTCCAAGTTATTCCAGATGGACATTTCTTTTTCATCTGATACAGCATCCTTTAGGTGGCTTATTGAGCTGCAGAAATGCTGGTAGTGGGAGTGGTTATACTCTGGTCTGGCCTTACGTTTTTTTTGTTTGCCAGTGTCCACTCATTATGTAGGCAGCAGTATAACCCAAAGGTGAAAGCTTTCCTGTGTTCCTCAATTGACACCAAGAATACAAGTTTATGGTAAGTATGACATTTCTATATTGTCAGGTGTAAATTCCATCAAAGTTTGTAAACTGTTTAACAACATATGTTTCTTGTTTTTTTAACAATAGGTACAAGAAAAAGCTTTGACCACTTAATATCTGACGTTAAAGCTCCTAAAAGACAGGAGATTGAATCTGGCATCACTACACCTCCAAAAATGAGAAGAGTAGCAGAGAATGATTATGATATAGGTATATATCTGTGTAGAATAATATGTTCTGTGGCATTTTGAAATTAATTAAACATTAAATTTATCCCAAGTTGATTTGACTAGACAATTATTTTTATTTTTTTTTTAGAAGTTTTGCCTCTCGTAAAACTTTTGGTGGTTGTGATAGATCTCTTCAAATTGGACTAAAATTTAAGAATGGCTGTATTGTGTAAGAAGTTTGAGAAATATGACATGAACTTTTATGATGATGAAAACATTTAATCGCAAAATGTTTCTGGCATGCTGCATGAATTTAACAGGGCTTAAAGTATTTTGCAACAGCGTCCAATAGTCAGCCAGCATTGATGGAGTCCAGTTGTCCTGATATCGTTTTTTCATTGTGGCTGTGTCCTGGTTAAATCTTTTACTGTGTTGATCACTGACTGCACCTAGATTTTTGGTAAATGCTGAAATTAAATCTTCAGTGATATGTTGTACTTCATAGTCTTGTATGCTGTAAGACGTTTGTCAACAGCTGAATGTAGTTTGGTGCTCTGTAGTTGCCAAGAAAATTCTCAATGGCATCCTTCAATGCTTTCCAGGTGATTTTCTCTGGCCCCACTAACAGATCTTAGAAACACTTGTCATTAATGATGTATCTGACCTGTAGACTAACAAAAATGCTTTCCTAATCTCAGAAGCGGTTATTCTTGGAAACCTCTGTCTCAAATAATGAAAACCTTCACTTTCCTCGTTCATCGCGTTTGCAAAAATGTTTCCTTCGTCTGAATTTTATGTGAAGCAGAGTCAACAAGTAGTCCATATGCCATGTTTTTCTGTCCTGGAACCAAATTCTTTCAGAGTGGATATTTCGTTTTAATGTAAGGTGACTCTCTTGCAGGACACCCCTCACATGTTTGTAAATATTTTATTATATTTTTTTCATGTGACAACACTGAAGAAATGACACTTTGCTACAATGTAAAATAGTGAGTGTACAGCTTGTATAACAGTGTAAATTTACTGTCCCCTCAAAATAACGCAACACACAGCCATTAATGTCTAAACCACTGGCAACTAAAGTCAGTACACCCCTAAGTGAAAATGTCCAAATTGGGCCCAATTAGCCATTTTCCCTCCCTGGTGTCATGTGACTCATTAGTGTTCAAAGGTCTCAGGTGTGAATGGGGAGCAGGTGTGTTAAATTTGGTGTTATTTCTCTCACGCTCATACTGGTCACTGGAAGTTCAACATGGCATCCCATGGCAAAGAACTCTCTGAGGATCTGAAAAAAAGAATTGTTGCTCTGCATAAAGATGGCCTAGGCTATAAAAAGATTGCAAAGACCCTGAAACTGAGCTGCAGCACAGTGGCCAAGACCATACGGCGGTTTAGCAGGACAGGTTCCACTCAGAACAGGCCTTGCTATGGTCGACCAAAGAAGCTGAGTGCACATGCTCAGCGTCATATCCAGAGGTTGTCTTTGGGAAATAGACGTATGAGCGCTGCCAGCATTGCTGCAGAGGTTGAAGGGGTGGGGTGGTCAGTGTGTCAGTGCTCAGATCATACGCCGCACACTGCATCAAATTGGTCTGCATGGCTGCCGTCCCAGAATGAAGCCTCTTCTAAAGATGATGCACAAGAAAGCCCGCAATCAGTTTGCTGAAGACAAGCAGACTAAGGACATGGATTACTGGAACCATGTCCTGTGATCTGATGAGACCAAGATAAACTTATTTGGTTCAGATGGTGTCAAGCGTGTGTGGCAGCAATCAGATGAGGAGTACAAAGACAAGTGTATCTTGCCTACAGTCAAGCATGGTGGTGAGAGTGTCAGGGTCTGGGGCTGCATGAGTGGTGCCAGCACTGGGGAGCTAAAGTTCATTTGAGGGAACCATAAATGCCAACATGTACTGTGACATACTGAAGCAGAGCATGATCCCTTCCTTTCAGAGACTTGGCCGAAGGGCAGTATTCCAACAGAACAACCCCATACACATCTCTAAGATGACCACTGCCTTGCTAAAAAAGATGAGGGTAAAGGTGATGGACTGGTCAAGCATGTCTCCAGACCTATACCCTATTGAGCATCTGTGGGGCATCCTCAATGGAGGGTGGAGGAGCGCAAGGTCTCTAACATCCACCAGCTCCGTGATGTTGTCATGGAGGAGTGGAAGAAGACTCCAGTGGCAACCTCTGAAGCTCTGGTGAACTCCAGGCCCAAGAGGGTTAAGGCAGTGCTGGAAAATAATGGTAGATACACAAAGTATTGACACTTTGGGCCCAATTTGGACATTTTCACTTAGGGGTGTACTCACTTTTGTTGCCAGCTGTTTAGACATTAATGGCTGTGTGTTGAGTTATTTTGAGGGGACAGCAAATTTACACTGTTATACAAGCTGTACACTCACTACTTTACATTGTAGCAAAGTGTCATTTCTTCAGTGTTGTCACATGAAAAGATAGAATAAAATATTTACAAAAATGTGAGGGGTGTACACACTTCTGTGAGATACTGTATCTGAGCTGCATTCCAAGCAACAGAGCCATTACTTTTAGATCTCCAAAGATATTCTAGTTGTATTTGGTGTACTGGATATGCTTCAACAACAGTTTCATGTTTTTGTATGTTTCTTTCATATGTGCAGACCATGTCACAGCTGTTCTGACTATGGCAAGATATTTCTGCTGTCACCATTCGACCTATAGCAAGTCTACAACTGGCTTATTTGTTTTGCAAGTTGCATAGACAATGTTCTGTCTTGAAACAATCACATCAAAATATGTGAAAACTGATGTCAGCAAAATCCAGCCCAAGACTGCCTAGGCATGCCCAAACTATACCAATTCCACAAATGTTACACGGTATGCTCCTAGTGCATGCCTGGACATGCATGGGCTACATAAAACATGTTATAATGAAAATGAAAAGTAAACCTAAGATGTATATAAGAAATTGCAAAAACAGAAGATTTCTATAAAATGGTGTGTCATATATTAAATTACAGGTTATTTTTTTTGATTATCAGCCAATCTATAATATATACCCAAAGGTGTTCATGAAGCAAAATATTTGTTGTCTATTGTTTAAGTTTTATTAGTAACGAAGAACTGTTTGTCACAAGACACTAAGTGGCTGATTTATGAAAACTGGAGAAGGATAACAGCATTGCCCATCAGCAATCAGGTCTCCTTTTATGGTCTTAGCGAATAAAAGATAGAACTGTTGGTTGCTGTGGGCTACAAGTTTACATTTTGCATCAGTGTGCTTGCCTCCATTTTTCGTAAATCACATTACATATGAGCAGAAATCGATTTATGTGGCTGTATAATCTTTTTTTTGTTTATCCTAGATACACCAAGGATATCATCACCTCAACAACATCCTCATTTGCGGAAAGTTTCTGTTTCTGAATCAAATGTGCTTTTGGATGAGGAAGTTCTAACAGATCCGAAGACACAAGCTCTGCTACTGACTGTTCTAGTAAGAATGTTGCAAATTTTTGTAGTGTTGATAATTTAGCCTATTAGGAGTCTAGTCTTTTAAAGTATTGATCAAGACAGACAGGCTGTGATTCTGACACTACTTTCCCGCTGCCTGAGCAGGGTGAGCAAATATAATAACCTAAACAAAAATGAGTGGAATCCAACTATATTTACCATCCTCGCAGGTACCATCCATATACGTGAAAACACATTTTTCTCTCTATAGGGGTCTTCAAATGTATAATTGAGGGAGAATTATATTAGTCCACAAATCGTGTGTCTATATAAGAATATCAAAAGGTCATTTCATGAAAAGGTTTATTCCAAACTATATAAAAACGGACATAATAAAATTACATTAAACCCATGTGTACCGATCCAAGTTTAAATCAAGTCCCTATTTAACAATGATTTTTGCTTTGTAAAACCTCCTCTTTTGACTGAGTTGTTTACATCTTTTATGTAATACATCAGTTGTTCATCAGCAATATATAACCAATGGAATAAATCTAGATCGCATGTATAAAGCCAACATATACATTCAGCATGATTTCATAATGTTATTACTTATACAGAAGTACAAACTGGAAAATAAACACTTCAACTTCAAACTGTCCCAGTCAGCAGTTAAAGTGGTACTAAACCCAAAACTATAAATGTAACATATTGCAGCTTACTAGGCATTAGATGTGGTGGCTACATTCGTTTTCTTTTTAGGCTTTTTCCCTTTTGTTTCATCTGTTGATCTGGCTAGTAACACACCTCCTCTATTAGAGTGCCTACACTTTGGATGAAGGAGCAACAGAGACACCTTTGGACTGCAGCATTGTCATTCTGTGGTGAGGGAGTGGTAAATACACTAGTGGTTTCAGGTACACTAAACAAATTGAATCCCAAACTCTAGCTAACACTATTTAAGCAGTTACAGCAACAGTTTTGTCCCTTTTTTGGATAAAGGTTTTACAGGACAGCTTGCTCTGTTGAAAAACAGACTTACTAGCTAGATCACCGAGTGTAAATAAAAAAAAGCCTAAAAAAATAACAAAAGCAGTTATTATGCAGTATAATGTTTGCTTTTAAGTTTAATACCTGTTTAGGATCCCAACAAGAAATAGACACCACAGATAGGAAACAGAGACTCATCCAGCCCATATCACTTGGTATTTAGGGCCGCCCAGCCTGCGGAAAGAGTCCTATGTCAAATAACGATGATAGTCCACACAATTGTGTGCAAGGTAAATATACCCCCCAAAACTATGAGTGCATGCCTACCACCAAAATATATTTCCAGATGCAATTCAACAAGGACCAGAATGGCTACCTTCATGTGTTATTTTTAGATCTATAGTGGGGAAAATATGTATTTGATCCCCTGCAAGTTTGCCTACTTACAAAGAAATTAAGGGTCTATAATTTTATCATAGTTGTATTTTAAATGATAGAGACAGAATATCAATCAAAAATCCAGAAAAAACACAATACAAATGTTAGAAATTGAGTTGCAGTTCAGTGAGTAAAATAAGTATTTGATCCCTTACCAACCAACCATAATTCTGGTTATGATTCATGACCGAATCATGTGGTACACAGATTAGTCAATTTAAGAAGGTGCGCCTAACAACAACTCGTGTATAAAAGACACCTGTCCACAGAATCTCTTTCTTGGGCACCACCATGGGGAAAACCAAAGAGCTCTCAAAGGATCACATGAACAAGATTTTAGACCTGCACAAGGCTAGAATCGGTTACAAGACCATCAGCAAGAAGCTTGATGAGAAGGAGACAATTGTTGGAGCGATTATTTGCAAATTGAAGAAATAAAATAACCATCAGTTGCCCTCAGTCTGGAGCTTCACGCAAGATTCACCTCATGGGGTAAGGATGATTATGAGAAAAGTGAGGGATCAGCCCAGAACTACATGGGAGGAGCTTGTGAATGAGCTCCAGGCAGTTAGGACCACAGTCCCCAAACAAACCATTGGTAACACAATACGCCGCCATTGATTGAAATACTGCAGTGCCCGCATGGTGCCCCTCCTCAAGAAGGAACATGTACAAGCCCATATGACGTTTACCAATGAACATCTAAATGATTCAGAGAAGGATTAGGAGAAAGTGTTGTGGTCAGAGGAGACCAAAGTTGAGCTCTTTGGCATTAACTCGACTCTCACCATGTTTGGAGGAAGAAAAATGCTGACTATGACCCTAATAACACCATCCCTACAGTCAAGCATGGAGGTGGAAACATTGTGCTTTGGGGCTGTTTCTCTGCTAAAGGTTACAGGCCGACTTTGCCGCATTGAGGGGTCAATGGATGGGGCCATGTATTGTAAAATCTTGGATGAGAACCCTCATCCATAGCACTGAAGATGGGTCGTGGATGGGTCTTTCAGCATGACAATGACCCAAAACACATCCTCAAGGCAACAAAGGAGTGACTCAAGAAGAAGCACATTAAAGTAATGGAATGGCCTAGCCAGTCTCCAGACCTTAATCTTATAGAAAATTTATGGAGGGAGCTGAAACTTCGAGTTGCCAAGAAACCCTAAGGATTTAGAGAAGATCTGTAAAAAAACAGTAGACCAAAATCCCTCCTGAGATGTGTGCAAACCTGGTAACTAACTACAAGAAACGTCTTACCTCTCTGCTTGCCAGCTCCATCAAGTACTAAGTCATGTTTAGCTTGGGGATCATATACTTATTTTACTCACTGAACTGCAACTCAATTTATTTAATTTGTATTGGGTCTTTTCTGGATTTTTGGTTGATATTCTTTCCCCATCATTTAAAATACACCTATTATAAAAATGATAGACCCTTCATTTCTTGGTTGGGTTTGCATATGATCATCACACTGCCCTCAAGGGACAAACTTACAAAATCTGCAGTGGATCAAATAATTTGTTTCCCCACTGTATATCTGTTAAAAAAAAATTGCATTAAAGCGGGATGTCTATGTATTTTTCAAGGCAATACGTTAGACTAGCACTTCACCAATCATAGGCGGTTAGCCCGGTTTTGGGTCAAGTTTCAAATAACATTAAAATTGAGGCACTGTTCAGCTTAGTAAATCAAGACATACATACCAATGTTTGTTTGGGTTTTTTTGGAAAGGGGTGCAGTTGGGTGGTTTATATATTTACCTTAAGGACAATTGTGTGGACTACAGCGTTTATTATTTAAGACTTTCTCTGTAAGCCAGTGACCCTAATTACCAGGTGATGTGCCCTGGATGATTCTTGGTTTCCTATCTGTGTTGTCTATTTCTTGTGGGGATCCTTAATGGAGTTCTATAGTCACAGCATACACTTTCATTTTATAACATGAGCATTGTAATAATACAAACAATCCAACATAAGCTTACTTAAATAATCTCTCTTCACATTGTGAGTACTGCCTGTCTGCTGTCTCTTTCCGCAATGTCTTGGATTTCCTGCATGCTTTGCACCTTCTCTTCTGCTGTTTAGTTTTGATTTCCAAGGACTACATATCTCATGCTACCTCATTGACTGCAGGCAGTGATTCCTGTACTGAATCTGCCTCCTGAAAGTCCTCCTGTCAGCACCTCTTTAGTTTATAAGGCAGGCTCTGTGTATTCTGTGACACAGCAGTACTTATTCATTGAGCATAGTGAAAACGTAAAAGAATTAAATTAAGTAATTGTGGTGGATTCTTCACAGAGTAAGCTTACACACTTTAAAATAATTCAGATGAATAGGAGTAGGCTAAAAATAATTGAAATACAGCGTGGAAATGAATGATTTTACATTTTGACCATAGATCAGCTTTAATGGCTTTAGGACAGCCTAAAGTTGATGTGTAAATTTGTCAGTTTCTCCTTCTGTATAATTATGTTAATATAATTATTATAATATGGAATAATGCTGAATGTATATTTTGGCATAAGATGTGTTGTGGTGCAGATTTGTTACATTGTGTATATTGCAGATGGAACAGTTGACGTATTACATACTGTACGTGATATCAACTCTGTTCTGAAGATGCAGGCTTACACTGCAAAATGCATCAATTAGGGTGTTGAATGAGACCTCAGTTTAAACTTGGATTGATACACATAGTGTTTGATGTCTTAAAGTAGAACTATAGGCAAAACAGTTTTTTTCCATTTTGAATAGAGTAAAGGGGGTTATAACCCCTGTCTGTTTATATATTGCCATTGGTATTCCATTGGGGTGATATACCGTCACTTCCTGTCCCTTTAGCCAAACAGGAAGTGAGAGGAAATACCTTACATTTAGGGAATTCCTTGGGAACCCCCAGGTCACCAGAACTAGTGTCCTCATCGGAAAATGTCTCCGTTATTACTTTTCTGTAATAATCTAGGACAGTCCAAATCTTGGGTTTTATTTTATTTTCGCTGATATGGTAGCAGGACAAATAGAGAAGGTGAATCTCCCAAACGGGGGCACAGACAGCTATAAAGAAACAGAAACAACACCTCCTGCGCTCTAGGACCCAGAGAAAGGGTGGATAGATGGTGAAGGAACTTGTGGAAATTCGTCCACCAATGCATAAAGGTTGTGCGGCTCTAAATAAAGGCTGGGGAAGCCTGACCAGTATTGCAAAGTGAAACAAAAAGAAAGCGAACTAACCTTGCACATTACCTCAGTAAACTGTGATTTTTATTAAATTTAGATATATACTCAAAAACAAGTAAAACAAGCGTATAGGATCCTCAAAGGAACATTTGAAGTGTAAAACCAGTGCAAGTTGATAAAGAAGGGACCCCCTTCGAAATGCATCAACCGAACTTTGAGAGTCTACCCTAGTGATGTGATTCGCACTGGTTTTACACTTCAGTTGTTCGTTTGAGGATCCTATACGCTTGTTATCCTTCTTTGTGAGCATATATCTCAATTTAATAAAATAACCGTTTACTGAGGTAATGCGCAAGGTTGGTGCCCTTTCTTTTTGTTTCACCTTGCAGCAATAAAAACCTGACAGGTGTTCTAATCCATCTCCGTATCCAAAACTAAAAAAGGAAAAAAGTTTTGCCTTTAGCCTTACTTTAAGGCATTATATGATTATGTCTATGTTTTTATTAAGTTTGCTAAAAACTTTTTAGTATGTATAAGTAAAATAACCTTGATATTCTTAAATACACATATTGTGGACTACTATATTTCTTCCTAACTAGTACAATAAAAGTCTGCTATAGAGTAACAAATATTGGTAGGATGAGCAAATACTATTAATTATTGCAGCGTACCCTTCATTTCCCAGTGCCTGAAAACTTTCTTTATTGGAAACATTGAGCAATGCAATTGAACATGATTGGCAACTCCATGAAACCTTTTGGATGTTTTTTGGTACATGAACAGGTTTCTCTGTCATATGTCTTTCCACCAGGACATGTTGTCAGAGAGATTCCTGCTCGTGATTGCTGTAACTGCTATCTAAATCAGATCTCCAGCTTCACATTTTCCTAAATGAATCAGTCACAGATTCCCTCTTTGTGCAAGTGCTTCTCCTCTGATGCCTCTTCGCTGTTAATCTGCTGCTGAAATTTCACTTCAGCCCATAACTGCTGGCTTACTTCCTGTCAGAACTACCTCGGCATCATCCAAAGTTCCTCATTAGCAACCCGGCTGTCATGGACACACCCCTGGAGTCCTTATGCGGGTAATATCACCTGTGGGCTTTGTAACACCCACCCCATCCCTCTAACGATTGTGCTACTACCTGAATAAGCGCTGTGGGTTTTGAAATGGAACAGTGCTTCACCATATTCCCTAACATTTACTTCACAAAGTCGACATAAAATTGAACATTTTTTTGCTAGGTTAACAGCTTCTGCTCTTTTAGTAAATCCGCTCTAATACCTGTATCACTGCTGCATCATAAATTGAAACAAAATTGATATTTATGTATCTAAATCGTAAAGTGGTTATGCTTTCTTAGTGGTACACAGCTAATAGTGCTTAAGTGTGTAAAATGCCTTTAAAGGAGAAGTATAGCCAAAGCTTTTTTTGCTGTACTTCTTTGGATCCTGGGAGTGTAATTCGTTCTGCACTCCTGTGACCCATTTTCAGATGACAATGGGCTAAAGCCTGCTGTCAGTTTACATCACACAGCCAATCCAGGCCCTAAAAAGATACCTAGCATATGCTCAGGATCCATCCAGATGCCTGGTTCGGCAGCTGGTTCAGCCTCTCAGCGAGCTGCTGATAGCTTGAGCCAACCTCTCCCACCCCCAGGGCCACAGCTTGCCATTCCATAAAACAGTGGCTATATTGCCGTAATCTTGTCATAGCCAAACCACATTCATCTTTTGCTGATCTTACTGCAGTAAATTGAATCTTGGTTGGGTTTGCATATGATCATTACACTGCCCTCAAGGGACAAATAATTGTTTTTTTCCTAATTACAAATGATGTTGAAGATCTTTAATATATTAAGAATCGCAGCTACATTGTATGCCATGTGTTTTATCCCTCTAAAACTGCCATTGAATGATTCTACAAAGTATTCAGCTTTAGGCTCCTTGCACACTAGCATTTTTTTAATCCCCTAGAAGCTATTTTTGGCATATTTTTTTTTCTGCTTCTAAAAGCTAAATAGTGTTCTCCTATGTATCCACGCACCTTATTTTAGGCTAGTAACGTTTTTTTTTAAGCTTCGGCTTTTAGGAACAGAAAAAAAATGTTTTTGTAGACTTTTTGGGAGCGTTTTTTTCGGCAGAAAAAAAATTGCTGAACACTTCTAACTCTCCTAAACACTCCTAACAGCTTTTTTTGTTTTCCCCCAACATGTAATGTAAAAACATTATTAAAATGCTACTGCTTCTAATTGCTACTAAAACGCTACTACCAGCTGTTTTTTTTTTTTAGCCTAAAAAAAACCATTAGTGTACATGGAGCCTTAAATACTGGCTTTTGTTATGAAATAAGTTTACACAATTTTCTTTGTTTTTCAGGCTACACTTGTAAAATACACTACAGATGAGTTTGATCAACGTATCCTTTATGAATATTTAGCTGAAGCCAGCGTGGTCTTCCCTAAAGTATTTCCTGTGGTGTATGTACATATTTAATTTTTTTACTTTTTTAAGCACTTTTTTTGTTTGTGTAGTACTACATATTTTCATCTAAACACTAGTATGTTGTCCAAAAAGAATAAAAGGATACCCTGATTAATGTTTTAGAGTGACGTGTAAAGGAGTTGGATCTGATTCAACATCATTTACTTTCGTTAATACAATCCACAGTTGAGAATTCCACGTCATATACTTTTAAGCAGTATTTTTCCTTTAAACTCTCCTCCTTTATAGTGTCAGACCCCAGAACTCTAAGTTTCTTGAGCAAGGAAGGTAAAGTAGCCTTGCAACTGGAAGTGTTTTGAAGGATGTCTTAAATAGGAGGTGAGGCATATTAATGGAAACCTTTACATAAGATATATCGAGAGACTGTAAATGTCAGTGAGAATGCTTTGTGAAAACCCAGTAAACACAGCTCAATATCAAGGCACCTTTCTTTGAAAGCACGTTGCATTTGTGTTGCTTCCAAGAGCAATGCACTTGTACAGTTACCCTTAGAGAGGTAGGTGGGGCTTTTCCAATTACTTACCTGTCACCGAAGCCAGTGGAATAGTTCATTCACCTTTTCACTAACAGGATACAACAGGTAGTGCAAGATGAGTAATTCAAACATTGTGAGATACAAAGACTTTCAAAGCAAATTGTAGAAGAGTTTATATGCAGTACTGGCTAAAAGCCGCCTGGCTGGTTTCCATGTGAGACTTACTTTGCTCTTGTTTGTTATAGTAAAATTCTGCCCTGCACACATACCTCTAGGGTTAGGTTCAGTAGTGGGTGCACCACTACTGTGGTAAATATTGTCAAAAAGCTAGCACTCCATAATGCAACTAAAGAAAATTTCTTACCCAGATGAAAATGCAGTGTACTTCGACACTTTGGAATTGCTCAGAACCCATTTCTCATGGTAACGTTGACTTTGAGAAAGGGGTCCTGTATGGCTTTGAAACGTCATATTACACTACATGTGGTTTTTTGCATTGTTGTGTGCTGGCTTCTCTGTATATTTGCAAGGACAATTTTGTAAAAAAAAAAAAAAAAAAAAACTATTATTAATATTCACATAATGTTAAATATCTTTTTCTGTTCAGACACAATTTATTGGACTCTAAGATCAACACCCTTTTATCGCTGTGTCAAGATCCAAATCTCTTGAACCCAATACATGGTATTGTACAGAGTGTTGTGTACCATGAAGAGTCTCCTCCACAGTACCAACCTTCTTACCTACAGAGTAAGTTGCACTTTATTGTGATCTTGCAGCAGAAGAGCCTTCCCACACCACATGGGAATAATTCTTAATGACACCCCTATGCATATTGCAAGCGTGAATGCATTCACGGCCACCAAAACATATGGTATTGCAGTGATTGCATGATTTTTGCATGTTCTACATGGCCCGCAGCCCATTGAAATTAAAGGACTGTCAAAAATACACTGCGCAAGAATGCGCAAAAACACTCTAAGCAGTAGTAAGCCACAAAAAATACAGCAGTTGTGATATTTATAGTATTTTCCCTTTTTTGGTTTATTTTGTGTTGATTTTCTTTGTTTGCAATTCTAGGTTTTGGATTTAATGGTTTGTGGAGGTTTGCTGGACCCTTTTCCAAGGTATGAAAACAATTTTACCAAAAATATATTCAATCTTCACAAAATCTGTTTAAATTGGACTGCAATAGAAAAAAAAAATTCACAGAGGGTTGATTGCCATTTATACAAATGTGTTATTTGTGACTGTCTCTTTATAACTCAAAACCCACTTTGGTGTTCTTGATTTTTGGTATTCAGAGATGTACCATGTTTTATATGTAGCATTGGCTTGTTCTGCAGCACTTACAAAGCACATAGAGCTATACACTTTAGTTCCCGTCCTGTATCCCAGTAGCACATTGGAGTTTGTGCTGTCAAACCTGTAAATTAGGTAGTTGTTGCAGTGGATATAAATGAGTTAACATAAGGATGCATGTGTTAATTGAAATATTTATAGTCCAAAAATGTTCTGGGGAACTGTACTGTCCTTAGCTGTCCCTTTTGCAAAGTACACTATATTGCCAAAAGTATTGGGACACCTGCCTTTAGAAGTGTGTCTATGGGAATGTTTGACCGGTTTTCCAGAAGCACATTTGGGAGGTTAGGCACTGATCTCAAACGAGAAGGCCTGGCTCGAATTCTTCGCTCGAATTCATCCCAAAGGTGTTCTATCTGGTTGAAGTCAGGACTCTGTGCAGGCCGGTCAAGTTCCTCCACCCTAAACTCGCTCATCCATGTCTTTGTGGACCTTGCTTTGTGCACTGGTGCACAGATATGTTGGAACAGGGAGAGGCCATACCCAAACTGTTCCCACAAAGTTGGGAGCATGAAATTGTCCAAAATGTCTTGGTATGCTGACGCCTTCACAGTTCCTTTCACTGGAACTTAAGGGCCAAGCCCAGTCCCTGAAAAATGATGCCACAACATAACTCCCCCTCAACCAAACTTTACACTTGGCACAATGCAGTCAGGCAAGTACCATTCTCCTGGCAACCGCCAGACCCATCCATCAGACTGCCAGACTCCAGAGAACACGTCTCCATTGCTCTGTGCTTTACACCACTGCATCTGACGCTTTGCATTGCATGTAGTTATGTAAGGCTTGGATGCAGCTGCTCAGCCATGGAAACCCATTTCATGAGGCTCTTTACACACTGTTGTTGTGCTAATCTGAAGGCTACAGGAAGTTTGGAGGTCTTTAGCTATTGACTCTGCAGACAGTTGGCGACTTCTGAACACTGTGTGCTAAATCATGCACTGACCCCGCATTGGTCATTGTACGTGCCCTGTTGCTTTTGTTCCCAGTTGCTTCCACTTTGTTATAATACCACTAACAGTTGACCGTGGAATATTTAGTAGCAAGGAATTTCACGGATGGACTTATTGCGCAGGTGGCAATCTATCGCCGTACCACTCTTGAATTCACTGAGCTTCTGAAATCAACCCATTTACAAATGTTTGTAGAAGCAGTCTGCATGCCTAGGTGCTTGATTTTATACACCTGTGGCCATGGAGGTGATTGGAGTACCTGAATCCAGTGATTTGGAGGGGTGTCCCAATACTTTTGGCAGTATAGTGTATGTGATACACATTGGAGTAGCAACTTCAAGATATTCAAACTTGTCCCTGTGCCTACGAATATTGGTGGCATAGAAGCCCTATATATCAATGTTGGTGGCATGAAGACTGACACCGACACACTCTTTCACTGTTTTTGACATTCTCGCTCACAGAGAGGAAAAGTAAAAGGGTGTAAGCGTTAAAAGTCCTTATTGCCATTAGAGTGGACACTTTACAAATCAAAATCTTTTTTTTTTTTTTTTTTCTTGTTGAATATGGGCAGTTCTCTGGCATATTAATTTCTTGTCTTAATGAGACCCTCACGGTCCCTGTGAAGGATAATGGCATTTTCAAGGACCTCTTTAAAGCTTTCCTTTCTCTGGAGTGACATGCTGTGCAAGCTATGGTTGCTAATATGGAAAGCTACCTGACAATTGCTGTCTAAACACATGGCCAGAAATCCTATGTAGACCTTTTCTAGAAAGTGTTAGGCTGCAACTACAGACATGCTTCGCCATATCAGTAGAATGAGTCTTCTCTTCATCCACATGTGCAGCATCCTTTTGGGTTAAATGCTGGTCAGCTGAGCTCCCCATGCAAGAACCGTTTGAGTGGTTACCCTTTGAAGTCCAACAACCTGATTGTCATCCCTTTGAATAAGTAAATCAAGGGGATGAAAGCACTTTTCTCCCCCCAGAAAAAGTCTCTTGCCTGTACTGGTGGGATTTGTACTCCTAAGGTTGGTTGGGAATAGTTTCTTCCATCCTTTTGTCTTGTACTTTAAAATCTAAGGCAGAGCATATACTGTTTCCGAGGCTTCTTCCCAGCATTAGGGTGCCCCACTTTCTTAAAGTGTGGAAGGGTGGGATCTGTCTGCATTCTGGCCCCAGAAAATCTCAGGCACCTGAGCTCAGAGTATCGTTTCCAAGGGCTACAAACTAGAGTTTTATACTCTACCTCCATCCTGCTATATGCTTTCAAACTTGGCTCTCTCCTTGTTACAGAGGGTGGATCTGCTCCTGCTGTTCAGCAGCTCTTTTCCCAAGGGGGTCATTACCCCTGTACCAACAGAAGAACATTTTCAAGGTTTCTGCGCAAACCTTTTGATCCCAAACCAGATGGAGGCGCCTTCTCCATTCTAAATCTGAAGACTTGTTCAAATTGTTCCTATGAGTGCCAAAGCTCTGCATGGAAACTGCGATAAGAATAATAAACCTCCTTTACTCAAAGGACCGGATATGGCATATGTGGAAGGATCTTCATAGACCTTAGTATTCGAACCAATACAGCAGTGCTGTGCAGGCTCCTAAGGGCTGGGGTAGCCCGATATGGCACTAGAAAATAAGGAAAAGGGGCACACTACCTCAATAAAAACTTTAATCGTACGAAGTAACAGATGTATACTCACAAACAACAAATGTTAACAGGCATATCATGACCGACAGTGGTCCATAGTCTGAAATGGTGCATGAGTAAAAAGGATACTTCAGAACGGCTGACGCATTTCAAGGAGCAATCCCCTCAATCAAAGGGCAAAACTTGGCCTTGGCCATTCTGTTTCAGAGGCCCTTGTTGTCTCAATCTCAAGTTAAGGCCTTTATATTTAAATCTTTTATTAAACTTTTTTTTCCCATTACAAAAACACAGCAAAGTATCATTTACATCCAAAATAAGAACATTCCCCTAAATCCCCACTACCTCCACCCCTCACCCAAACCCCCTTACAATTTACCCGATCCATATAAGCTCTTCCCTTCTCCTTCCAACTTTCCATTCTATACCTGTGATTAGAGATGAGCGAATCGAAGTATCCGAAGTGGAATTCGAGTCGAATATCGGAAAAATTTCGATTCGTGCCGAATCCGAAAAACAGCCTAATTCGGACGCGCGAATCGAAATTTTTCCGAAAATGGCGGCTGACATGTGCGGCGACGGAGCGGGGATGTCGGGGAAGGCGCGCAGACAAGGCCCCATAATGCATTCCTCAACGACATGTGATCGCATCAGCCAATCAGCAGCCAGCCAGCCAGCACTGTGTAATGGTCGAGGTATATATAGCGGCCATTTTGGAAATCTTCATTTGCCTGCAGTCATTGAACAGAGGCAGACCGCTCTGTACTAGGGACAGGGACAGAGTTAGGGCCACAGAAACGAGAATTGGGGACAGAGAGAAGTTACTTAGGGACAGAGAACCATTACTCAGGGACACAGTCTTGTTAATGAGGGCCACAGAATCGTTATTTAGGGACAAAGAAACGCTAGTTAGGGCCACAGAATTCATACTCAGGGACAGACAGAATTTTCACTCAGTGCCAGAGAATTGTTACTTAGGGCCACAGAAACGTTATTAGGGCCACAGAATTTTTACTCAGGGACAGACAGAATTGTTACTGAGTGCCAGAGAATTGTTACTCAGGGACAGACAGAATTGTTACTGAGTGCCAGAGAATTCTTACTCAGGGCCACAGAATTCATTCTCAGGGACAGACAGAATTGTTACTCAGGGACAGACAGAATTGTTACTGAGTGCCAGAGAATTGTTACTCAGGGACAGACAGAATTGTTACTGAGTGCCAGAGAATTGTTACTCAGGGACAGACAGAATTGTTACTGAGTGCCAGAGAATTGTTACTCAGGGACAGACAGAATTGTTACTGAGTGCCAGAGAATTGTTACTCGCACAGACACAAAATTGTTATTGCACAGACACAGAATTGTTACTCGCACAGACAGAATTGTTACTCAGGGCCACAGAATTCATACTCAGGGACAGACAGAATTGTTACTGAGTGCCAGAGAATTGTTACTCAGGGACAGACAGAATTGTTACTGAGTGCCAGAGAATTGTTACTCAGGGACAGACAGAATTGTTACTGAGTGCCAGAGAATTGTTACTCAGGGACAGACAGAATTGTTACTGAGTGCCAGAGAATTCTTACTCAGGGCCACAGAATTCATTCTCAGGGACAGACAGAATTGTTACTCAGGGACAGACAGAATTGTTACTGAGTGCCAGAGAATTGTTACTCAGGGACAGACAGAATTGTTACTGAGTGCCAGAGAATTGTTACTCAGGGACAGACAGAATTGTTACTGAGTGCCAGAGAATTGTTACTCAGGGACAGACAGAATTGTTACTGAGTGCCAGAGAATTGTTACTCGCACAGACACAAAATTGTTATTGCACAGACACAGAATTGTTACTCGCACAGACAGAATTGTTACTCAGGGCCACAGAATTCATACTCAGGGACAGACAGAATTGTTACTGAGTGCCAGAGAATTGTTACTCAGGGACAGACAGAATTGTTACTGAGTGCCAGAGAATTGTTACTCAGGGACAGACAGAATTGTTACTGAGTGCCAGAGAATTGTTACTCAGGGACAGACAGAATTGTTACTGAGTGCCAGAGAATTGTTACTCGCACAGACACAAAATTGTTACTTGCACAGACACAGAATTGTTACTCGCACAGACACAGAATTGTTACTCAGGGCCACAGAATTCATACTCAGGGACAGACAGAATTGTTACTGAGTGCCAGAGAATTGTTACTCGCACAGACACAAAATTGTTATTGCACAGACACAGAATTGTTACTCGCACAGACAGAATTGTTACTCAGGGCCACAGAATTCATACTCAGGGACAGACAGAATTGTTACTGAGTGCCAGAGAATTGTTACTCAGGGACAGACAGAATTGTTACTGAGTGCCAGAGAATTGTTACTCAGGGACAGACAGAATTGTTACTGAGTGCCAGAGAATTGTTACTCAGGGACAGACAGAATTGTTACTGAGTGCCAGAGAATTGTTACTCGCACAGACACAAAATTGTTACTTGCACAGACACAGAATTGTTACTCGCACAGACATAGAATTGTTACTCAGGGCCACAGAATTCATACTCAGGGACAGACAGAATTGTTACTGAGTGCCAGAGAATTGTTACTCAGGGACAGACAGAATTGTTACTGAGTGCCAGAGAATTGTTACTCAGGGACAGACAGAATTGTTACTGAGTGCCAGAGAATTGTTACTCGCACAGACACAAAATTGTTACTTGCACAGACACAGAATTGTTACTCGCACAGACACAGAATTATTACTCAGGGCCACAGAATTCATACTCAGGGACAGACAGAATTGTTACTGAGTGCCAGAGAATTGTTACTCAGGGACAGACAGAATTGTTACTGAGTGCCAGTGAATTGTTACTCAGGGACAGACAGAATTGTTACTGAGTGCCAGAGAATTGTTACTCGCACAGACACAAAATTGTTACTTGCACAGACACAGAATTGTTACTCGCACAGACACAGAATTGTTACTGAGTGCCAGAGAATTGTTACTCAGGGACAGACAGAATTGTTACTGAGTGCCAGAGAATTGTTACTCAGGGACAGACAGAATTGTTACTGAGTGCCAGAGAATTGTTACTCAGGGACAGACAGAATTGTTACTGAGTGCCAGAGAATTGTTACTCGCACAGACACAAAATTGTTACTTGCACAGACACAGAATTGTTACTCGCACAGACACAGAATTGTTACTCAGGGCCACAGAATTCATACTCAGGGACAGACAGAATTGTTACTGAGTGCCAGAGAATTGTTACTCAGGGACAGACAGAATTGTTACTGAGTGCCAGAGAATTGTTACTCAGGGACAGACAGAATTGTTACTGAGTGCCAGAGAATTGTTACTCGCACAGACACAAAATTGTTACTTGCACAGACACAGAATTGTTACTCGCACAGACACAGAATTGTTACTCAGGGCCACAGAATTCATACTCAGGGACAGACAGAATTGTTACTGAGTGCCAGAGAATTGTTACTCAGGGACAGACAGAATTGTTACTGAGTGCCAGAGAATTGTTACTCAGGGACAGACAGAATTGTTACTGAGTGCCAGAGAATTGTTACTCGCACAGACACAAAATTGTTACTTGCACAGACACAGAATTGTTACTCGCACAG
This sequence comes from Staurois parvus, assembly GCF_062004578.1. NCBI lineage: Eukaryota > Metazoa > Chordata > Amphibia > Anura > Ranidae > Staurois > Staurois parvus. The sequence continues at coordinate 2,250,006 of NW_028318002.1, forward strand.
ACACAGAATTGTTACTCGCACAGACACAGAATTGTTACTCAGGGCCACAGAATTCATACTCAGGGACAGACAGAATTGTTACTGAGTGCCAGAGAATTGTTACTCAGGGACACCTAATCGTTGAATTAAATAGTATGTCAGACAACATGCAGAGGAGTGGCAGAGGAGGCAATGTTTTAGGAGCGAGCAGACGTGGCAGCAGAGGAAGGGGTCGAGGCAGCAGTATTCGCAGCCAGAGGCCAGTGCTCCCGGTGTCATCCAGCGGTCGTGTCTCCACCGACAACCCTGCCGTCATTGATTGGTTGGCTCGGTCGTCTTCCTCTTCCCAGGTCACCTCTGACACCTACAGCCAACGGTCGGTGGGTACGTCAGACACAACCGTTAGTTGGCATGGCCCGGGAGCAAGCCCACTGAAATCACGTGTCCTCTACCTGCCCCTGTCCTTTGCTGTTCCCTCACCAAGCGAAGTATCGCATGCTGTGGGCTCAGCCCCACTGTACAGTGAGGAAGAGCTAACAGAGGGCGGTCAGGAACGGGGGGAGACATCGGCCTTTTCAGCAGCCAAGCGAACAAGTACTGGCGAGGAGAGTGGCTCGGTAGCCGGTCTAGAGACAGGTCTGTCTCCTGACCCAGACGCAGCCGAGGGGGCTAGTAGTGAGGCGGAGACCCTACTTGATGATGAGGAGGTTGATCGCACTTGGCAGCCTCGTCGTCATCAGGCAATTTCTTCCGCATCATCAGGAGAAGAGGGTGGCAGCTTGGCAGCGAGCAAAACAGTCGGTGGGTTGCCCAGGAGACAGCAGCAGGGTCGCATCAGTGTCAGTGGAGCCAAACGTCCACGGAGTAGAGCACCAGCTCCACTGCAGCCTACCACCACGGCCAGTAGTGGTGCCGGTGCGCACGGAGGAAGTAGCAGTCAGCCAGTGAAGAGTAGCGGGGGCAAAGTTTCCTACTCGGTGGTGTGGCAATTTTTCCTCAAGCCGCCCGAGGAAGTAAACGTAGCCGTATGTCGACTATGTGGCCAGAAATGCAAGCGTGGCCAGGGGGCCCATGTTGGGACTACAGCGTTGCGTCAGCATATGCAGCGTCACCATTCGGTGGCCTGGGAAAACCGTGATAAACATACGGCGGTTCTGCCTGCCCCAGCCCCCGCTCCATCACCCGCTCCGTTACTTGCTCCGTCACCCGACGTCGTCAATCGCCCTCTATCAGCCAGTCAAGGCTCCAACACCTCTGCTGAGGGGAGTTGTCGCTCGTTGGCATCTTCCGCTCGTTCAGATGCTCCTTCTCCTGCTACTCCTCTTCTCGGATTCCGTCAACAGTCTTTCTTGGAATCCGTATCCAAGAGACAACAGTTTGCGAGCACGCACCCGACGGTGCAAAAGCTGAACGTCCTCCTGTCCAAGTTGCTGGTGCTGCAGTCCCTCCCTTTCCAACTGGTGGACTCAGCACCTTTCCGAGAAATGATGGCTTGTGCCGCGCCGCGGTGGAGAGTGCCAAGCCGTCATTTCTTTGCCCAAAAGGCAGTGCCAGCCCTGCATTCACATGTAGAAGAGATGGTGGGCCAGTCTTTGAGCATGTCGGTCTCTGCCAAAGTGCACGGCAGCGCCGACGTGTGGAGCTGTAACTACGGTCAGGGACAGTACATGTCATTTACGGCCCACTGGGTGAACGTGGTGCCGGCACAGCCGCACCAGCAACTTGGACAGGTCACGACGCTTTTGCCTCCACGTTTGCACGTCCTTGGTCCAGCAAGCATGTCCGCCTCTACCACCTCTTTTTCCGCCGTGTCCTCAGCCGCCACCCCCGTGCCAAGTCCCATTACCCGACCGGCATATCACATGTGCAGGGCGCAACGGTGTCACGCTGTGCTGCACCTGGTATGCCTTGGCGAACGTAGTCACACAGGGGAGGAACTGCTGAGTGTAATGAACAGAGAAATCGACAGATGGCTGTCTCCGCGCAAACTAAAAATCGGAACCATGTTGACTGACAACGGAAAGAACATGGTGTCTGCTCTGCGTCAAGGAAGGTTGTGCCATGCGCCATGCATGGCTCACGTGTTCAATCTGGTTGTCAAGCGGTTCCTAAAATCCACCATCCCACTGCAAGACATCCTTAAAATGTCACGTAAACTGTGCATGCATTTCAGCCATTCCTACACCGCAAAGAACACCCTCATTGAGCTGCAGCGGCAGAACGGAATTCCACAGCATCGCCTGATCTGCGACGTTGCAACAAGGTGGAATTCAACCCTACACATGTTAGACCGCCTTTACGAGCAGCGAAAGGCCATCACCGATTTCCTGATGTTACAAGCGGATAAAGGTACTCCCCTGTGTAACTTAGATGTCAGCCATTGGCAGCTCATGCGTGACACCTGCCGCTTGCTCAGGCCCTTTGAGGAGGCCACGCTATTCGTGAGTCGGCAGGACTATGGGATGAACGACGTCATTCCTCTGTTGCACGTCCTGGAACAAATGCTGTTAACAATGGCTGGTCAGGGTGCGGTAGACGTGGCGCACAGATCTCAACGCCACATGACCCCTGTGGGGGCAGGACAGGAAGAAGAGGAGGAGGTAGAGGAGGACATTTGTGCTCAGGAATTATTGAGTGAAATGGGTGGTTTTTCCACTCAGCGGACAGGAGTGGAGGAGCAGGAGCATCTGGTAGAGGAGGAGGAGGAGGAGACAGAGGACCCAGACGCACCGTGGCAGTATGCTGTGGAGATGGAGGCAGGGAGTCCCTCGCATTCCTTGGCACAAATGGCCCATAGCATGCTCGGTTGCTTGCGTAGCGACAGCCGAATAATAACCATCAGACAGAGGGATGACTTTTGGCTGTCCACCTTGTTGGACCCTCGCTACCGGTCCAAAATGGTGGCCTTTTTCACACCTGCTGAGAGGGAGGCCAAAATTACGTACTATAAAAACCACCTATGTAGTCAGTTGGTCTCTGCCTTTGTGCGCCAACGTCCATCCTCAGACACTGTGGGCCCTGTGCGCTCGCGTTCCGCTGGCATGGCAGCAGGGGAGGGGTGGGGTGGTAGGAGCAGTGGCAGCTCCACCAGCAGCGGCTGCCTCAGTCTGCAGTCGATGATGAGTAGCTTTCTTCACCAGCGCAGTGAGGAAACTACTAACCAGCCGCAGCAGCAGCAGCAGCATCAGGTGGACCTGGAGCAGGAGCTCAAACAACAGGCTTGGGCCTACTTGGACAGCACCCTGCCAACCGAGGTAGACAATCCCCTTGACTACTGGGCAACGAAACTTGACCTTTGGCCCCAACTAGCTGAATTTGCCCTTGAAAGGCTGTCATGCCCGGCCAGTAGCGTGGCATCGGAGCGCGTGTTTAGTGCGGCAGGAGGTATTGTAACTCCGCGGAGGACACGACTGTCCACCCAAAGTGTGGAGAGACTCACGTTTGTGAAAATGAATCAGGCGTGGATTAGTCTGGATTTCAAACCACCAGTTCCTGACACAACTGACTAAATCCGCCATGAATCATGCCTCAAACATGTGCCACTTTCAGGTCTCCTCACACTGCTGGTGTGTTTAATTTTTTGACATAGGGTGCTGGCAGATTACGGGCCTCCTATAGCTGCTGCCAGGCCCCTAATCTGCCATAGGCCCCTATATACCGCCTCCTCATGCTGCTGCTAGGTCCAGAGTCTCTCATGGGTCCCTGTACGGCCTCCCATTGCTGCTGTCTCCATCGCCACACTCTGCTGCCATGTGCCACTTTCAGGTCTCTTCACACTGCTGGTGTGTTTAATTTTTTGACATAGGGTGCAGGCAGATTACGGGCCTCACATAGCTGCTGCCAGGCCCCTAATCTGCCATGGGCCCCTATATACCGCCTCCTCATGCTGCTGCCAAGTCTAGAGTCTCTCATGGGTCCCTGTACGGCCTCCCATTGCTGCTGTCTCCATCGCCACACTCTGCTGCCATGTGCCACTTTCAGGTCTCTTCACACTGCTGGTGTGTTTAATTTTTTGACATAGGGTGCAGGCAGATTACGGGCCTCACATAGCTGCTGCCAGGCCCCTAATCTGCCATGGGCCCCTATATACCGCCTCCTCATGCTGCTGCCAAGTCCAGAGTCTCTCATGGGTCCCTGTACGGCCTCCCATTGCTGCTGTCTCCATCGCCACACTCTGCTGCCATGTGCCACTTTCAGGTCTCTTCACACTGCTGGTGTGTTTAATTTTTTGACATAGGGTGCAGGCAGATTACGGGCCTCACATAGCTGCTGCCAGGCCCCTAATCTGCCATGGGCCCCTATATACCGCCTCCTCATGCTGCTGCCAAGTCCAGAGTCTCTCATGGGTCCCTGTACGGCCTCCCATTGCTGCTGTCTCCATCGCCACACTCTGCTGCCATGTGCCACTTTCAGGTCTCTTCACACTGCTGGTGTGTTTAATTTTTTGACATAGGGTGCAGGCAGATTACGGGCCTCACATAGCTGCTGCCAGGCCCCTAATCTGCCATGGGCCCCTATATACCGCCTCCTCATGCTGCTGCCAAGTCCAGAGTCTCTCATGGGTCCCTGTACGGCCTCCCATTGCTGCTGTCTCCATCGCCACACTCTGCTGCCATGTGCCACTTTCAGGTCTCTTCACACTGCTGGTGTGTTAAATTTTTTGACATAGGGTGCAGGCAGATTACGGGCCTCACATAGCTGCTGCCAGGCCCCTAATCTGCCATGGGCCCCTATAAACCGCCTCCTCATGCTGCTGCCAAGTCTAGAGTCTCTCATGGGTCCCTGTACGGCCTCCCATTGCTGCTGTCTCCATCGCCACACTCTGCTGCCATGTGCCACTTTCAGGTCTCTTCACACTGCTGGTGTGTTTAATTTTTTGACATAGGGTGCTGCAAGATAACGGGCCTCACATAGCTGCTGCCAGGCCCCTAATCTGCCATGGGCCCCTATATACCGCCTCCTCATGCTGCTGCCAAGTCCAGAGTCTGTCATGGGTCCCTGTACGGCCTCCCATTGCTGCTGTCTCCATCGCCACACTCTGCTGCCATGTGCCACTTTCAGGTCTCTTCACACTGCTGGTGTGTTAAATTTTTTGACATAGGGTGCAGGCAGATTACGGGCCTCACATAGCTGCTGCCAGGCCCCTAATCTGCCATGGGCCCCTATAAACCGCCTCCTCATGCTGCTGCCAAGTCTAGAGTCTGTCATGGGTCCCTGTACGGCCTCCCATTGCTGCTGTCTCCATCGCCACACTCTGCCATGTGCCACTTTCAGGTCTCTTCACACTGCTGGTGTGTTTAATTTTTTGACATAGGGTGCAGGCAGATTACGGGCCTCACATAGCTGCTGCCAGGCCCCTAATCTGCCATGGGCCCCTATATACCGCCTCCTCATGCTGCTGCCAAGTCCAGAGTCTCTCATGGGTCCCTGTACGGCCTCCCATTGTTGCTGTCTCCATCGCCACACTCTGCTGCCATGTGCCACTTTCAGGTCTCTTCACACTGCTGGTGTGTTAAATTTTTTGACATAGGGTGCAGGCAGATTACGGGCCTCACATAGCTGCTGCCAGGCCCCTAATCTGCCATGGGCCCCTATATACCGCCTCCTCATGCTGCTGCCAAGTCCAGAGTCTCTCATGGGTCCCTGTACGGCCTCCCATTGCTGCTGTCTCCATCGCCACACTCTGCTGCCATGTGCCACTTTCAGGTCTCTTCACACTGCTGGTGTGTTAAATTTTTTGACATAGGGTGCAGGCAGATTACGGGCCTCACATAGCTGCTGCCAGGCCCCTAATCTGCCATGGGCCCCTATAAACCGCCTCCTCATGCTGCTGCCAAGTCTAGAGTCTCTCATGGGTCCCTGTACGGCCTCCCATTGCTGCTGTCTCCATCGCCACACTCTGCTGCCATGTGCCACTTTCAGGTCTCTTCACACTGCTGGTGTGTTTAATTTTTTGACATAGGGTGCTGCAAGATAACGGGCCTCACATAGCTGCTGCCAGGCCCCTAATCTGCCATGGGCCCCTATATACCGCCTCCTCATGCTGCTGCCAAGTCCAGAGTCTCTCATGGGTCCCTGTACGGCCTCCCATTGCTGCTGTCTCCATCGCCACACTCTGCTGCCATGTGCCACTTTCAGGTCTCTTCACACTGCTGGTGTGTTAAATTTTTTGACATAGGGTGCAGGCAGATTACGGGCCTCACATAGCTGCTGCCAGGCCCCTAATCTGCCATGGGCCCCTATAAACCGCCTCCTCATGCTGCTGCCAAGTCTAGAGTCTGTCATGGGTCCCTGTACGGCCTCCCATTGCTGCTGTCTCCATCGCCACACTCTGCCATGTGCCACTTTCAGGTCTCTTCACACTGCTGGTGTGTTTAATTTTTTGACATAGGGTGCAGGCAGATTACGGGCCTCACATAGCTGCTGCCAGGCCCCTAATCTGCCATGGGCCCCTATATACCGCCTCCTCATGCTGCTGCCAAGTCCAGAGTCTCTCATGGGTCCCTTTACGGCCTCCCATTGTTGCTGTCTCCATTGCCACACTCTGCTGCCATGTGCCACTTTCAGGTCTCTTCACACTGCTGGTGTGTTTAATTTTTTGACATAGGGTGCAGGCAGATTACGGGCCTCACATAGCTGCTGCCAGGCCCCTAATCTGCCATGGGCCCCTATATACCGCCTCCTCATGCTGCTGCCAAGTCCAGAGTCTCTCATGGGTCCCAGTACGGCCTCCCATTGCTGCTGTCTCCATCGCCACACTCTGCTGCCATGTGCCACTTTCAGGTCTCTTCACACTGCTGGTGTGTTAAATTTTTTGACATAGGGTGCAGGCAGATTACGGGCCTCACATAGCTGCTGCCAGGCCCCTAATCTGCCATGGGCCCCTATAAACCGCCTCCTCATGCTGCTGCCAAGTCTAGAGTCTCTCATGGGTCCCTGTACGGCCTCCCATTGCTGCTGTCTCCATCGCCACACTCTGCTGCCATGTGCCACTTTCAGGTCTCTTCACACTGCTGGTGTGTTAAATTTTTTGACATAGGGTGCAGGCAGATTACGGGCCTCACATAGCTGCTGCCAGGCCCCTAATCTGCCATGGGCCCCTATAAACCGCCTCCTCATGCTGCTGCCAAGTCTAGAGTCTGTCATGGGTCCCTGTACGGCCTCCCATTGCTGCTGTCTCCATCGCCACACTCTGCCATGTGCCACTTTCAGGTCTCTTCACACTGCTGGTGTGTTTAATTTTTTGACATAGGGTGCAGGCAGATTACGGGCCTCACATAGCTGCTGCCAGGCCCCTAATCTGCCATGGGCCCCTATATACCGCCTCCTCATGCTGCTGCCAAGTCCAGAGTCTCTCATGGGTCCCTGTACGGCCTCCCATTGCTGCTGTCTCCATCGCCACACTCTGCTGCCATGTGCCACTTTCAGGTCTCTTCACACTGCTGGTGTGTTTAATTTTTTGACATAGGGTGCAGGCAGATTACGGGCCTCACATAGCTGCTGCCAGGCCCCTAATCTGCCATGGGCCCCTATATACCGCCTCCTCATGCTGCTGCCAAGTCTAGAGTCTCTCATGGGTCCCTGTACGGCCTCCCATTGCTGCTGTCTCCATCGCCACACTCTGCTGCCATGTGCCACTTTCAGGTCTCTTCACACTGCTGGTGTGTTTAATTTTTTGACATAGGGTGCAGGCAGATTACGGGCCTCACATAGCTGCTGCCAGGCCCCTAATCTGCCATGGGCCCCTATATACCGCCTCCTCATGCTGCTGCCAAGTCTAGAGTCTCTCATGGGTCCCTGTACGGCCTCCCATTGCTGCTGTCTCCATCGCCACACTCTGCTGCCATGTGCCACTTTCAGGTCTCTTCACACTGCTGGTGTGTTTAATTTTTTGACATAGGGTGCAGGCAGATTACGGGCCTCACATAGCTGCTGCCAGGCCCCTAATCTGCCATGGGCCCCTATATACCGCCTCCTCATGCTGCTGCCAAGTCCAGAGTCTCTCATGGGTCCCTGTACGGCCTCCCATTGCTGCTGTCTCCATCGCCACACTCTGCTGCCATGTGCCACTTTCAGGTCTCTTCACACTGCTGGTGTGTTTAATTTTTTGACATAGGGTGCAGGCAGATTACGGGCCTCACATAGCTGCTGCCAGGCCCCTAATCTGCCATGGGCCCCTATATACCGCCTCCTCATGCTGCTGCCAAGTCCAGAGTCTCTCATGGGTCCCTGTACGGCCTCCCATTGCTGCTGTCTCCATCGCCACACTCTGCTGCCATGTGCCACTTTCAGGTCTCTTCACACTGCTGGTGTGTTAAATTTTTTGACATAGGGTGCAGGCAGATTACGGGCCTCACATAGCTGCTGCCAGGCCCCTAATCTGCCATGGGCCCCTATAAACCGCCTCCTCATGCTGCTGCCAAGTCTAGAGTCTCTCATGGGTCCCTGTACGGCCTCCCATTGCTGCTGTCTCCATCGCCACACTCTGCTGCCATGTGCCACTTTCAGGTCTCTTCACACTGCTGGTGTGTTTAATTTTTTGACATAGGGTGCTGCAAGATAACGGGCCTCACATAGCTGCTGCCAGGCCCCTAATCTGCCATGGGCCCCTATATACCGCCTCCTCATGCTGCTGCCAAGTCCAGAGTCTGTCATGGGTCCCTGTACGGCCTCCCATTGCTGCTGTCTCCATCGCCACACTCTGCTGCCATGTGCCACTTTCAGGTCTCTTCACACTGCTGGTGTGTTAAATTTTTTGACATAGGGTGCAGGCAGATTACGGGCCTCACATAGCTGCTGCCAGGCCCCTAATCTGCCATGGGCCCCTATAAACCGCCTCCTCATGCTGCTGCCAAGTCTAGAGTCTGTCATGGGTCCCTGTACGGCCTCCCATTGCTGCTGTCTCCATCGCCACACTCTGCCATGTGCCACTTTCAGGTCTCTTCACACTGCTGGTGTGTTTAATTTTTTGACATAGGGTGCAGGCAGATTACGGGCCTCACATAGCTGCTGCCAGGCCCCTAATCTGCCATGGGCCCCTATATACCGCCTCCTCATGCTGCTGCCAAGTCCAGAGTCTCTCATGGGTCCCTGTACGGCCTCCCATTGTTGCTGTCTCCATCGCCACACTCTGCTGCCATGTGCCACTTTCAGGTCTCTTCACACTGCTGGTGTGTTTAATTTTTTGACATAGGGTGCAGGCAGATTACGGGCCTCACATAGCTGCTGCCAGGCCCCTAATCTGCCATGGGCCCCTATATACCGCCTCCTCATGCTGCTGCCAAGTCCAGAGTCTCTCATGGGTCCCTGTACGGCCTCCCATTGCTGCTGTCTCCATCGCCACACTCTGCTGCCATGTGCCACTTTCAGGTCTCTTCACACTGCTGGTGTGTTAAATTTTTTGACATAGGGTGCAGGCAGATTACGGGCCTCACATAGCTGCTGCCAGGCCCCTAATCTGCCATGGGCCCCTATAAACCGCCTCCTCATGCTGCTGCCAAGTCTAGAGTCTCTCATGGGTCCCTGTACGGCCTCCCATTGCTGCTGTCTCCATCGCCACACTCTGCTGCCATGTGCCACTTTCAGGTCTCTTCACACTGCTGGTGTGTTTAATTTTTTGACATAGGGTGCAGGCAGATTACGGGCCTCACATAGCTGCTGCCAGGCCCCTAATCTGCCATGGGCCCCTATATACCGCCTCCTCATGCTGCTGCCAAGTCCAGAGTCTCTCATGGGTCCCTTTACGGCCTCCCATTGTTGCTCTCTCCATTGCCACACTCTGCTGCCATGTGCCACTTTCAGGTCTCTTCACACTGCTGGTGTGTTTAATTTTTTGACATAGGGTGCAGGCAGATTACGGGCCTCACATAGCTGCTGCCAGGCCCCTAATCTGCCATGGGCCCCTATATACCGCCTCCTCATGCTGCTGCCAAGTCCAGAGTCTCTCATGGGTCCCTGTACGGCCTCCCATTGCTGCTGTCTCCATCGCCACACTCTGCTGCCATGTGCCACTTTCAGGTCTCTTCACACTGCTGGTGTGTTAAATTTTTTGACATAGGGTGCAGGCAGATTACGGGCCTCACATAGCTGCTGCCAGGCCCCTAATCTGCCATGGGCCCCTATAAACCGCCTCCTCATGCTGCTGCCAAGTCTAGAGTCTCTCATGGGTCCCTGTACGGCCTCCCATTGCTGCTGTCTCCATCGCCACACTCTGCTGCCATGTGCCACTTTCAGGTCTCTTCACACTGCTGGTGTGTTAAATTTTTTGACATAGGGTGCAGGCAGATTACGGGCCTCACATAGCTGCTGCCAGGCCCCTAATCTGCCATGGGCCCCTATAAACCGCCTCCTCATGCTGCTGCCAAGTCTAGAGTCTGTCATGGGTCCCTGTACGGCCTCCCATTGCTGCTGTCTCCATCGCCACACTCTGCCATGTGCCACTTTCAGGTCTCTTCACACTGCTGGTGTGTTTAATTTTTTGACATAGGGTGCAGGCAGATTACGGGCCTCACATAGCTGCTGCCAGGCCCCTAATCTGCCATGGGCCCCTATATACCGCCTCCTCATGCTGCTGCCAAGTCTAGAGTCTCTCATGGGTCCCTGTACGGCCTCCCATTGCTGCTGTCTCCATCGCCACACTCTGCTGCCATGTGCCACTTTCAGGTCTCTTCACACTGCTGGTGTGTTTAATTTTTTGACATAGGGTGCAGGCAGATTACGGGCCTCACATAGCTGCTGCCAGGCCCCTAATCTGCCATGGGCCCCTATATACCGCCTCCTCATGCTGCTGCCAAGTCCAGAGTCTCTCATGGGTCCCTGTACGGCCTCCCATTGCTGCTGTCTCCATCGCCACACTCTGCTGCCATGTGCCACTTTCAGGTCTCTTCACACTGCTGGTGTGTTTAATTTTTTGACATAGGGTGCAGGCAGATTACGGGCCTCACATAGCTGCTGCCAGGCCCCTAATCTGCCATGGGCCCCTATATACCGCCTCCTCATGCTGCTGCCAAGTCCAGAGTCTCTCATGGGTCCCTGTACGGCCTCCCATTGTTGCTGTCTCCATCGCCACACTCTGCTGCCATGTGCCACTTTCAGGTCTCTTCACACTGCTGGTGTGTTTAATTTTTTGACATAGGGTGCAGGCAGATTACGGGCCTCACATAGCTGCTGCCAGGCCCCTAATCTGCCATGGGCCCCTATATACCGCCTCCTCATGCTGCTGCCAAGTCCAGAGTCTCTCATGGGTCCCTGTACGGCCTCCCATTGCTGCTGTCTCCATCGCCACACTCTGCTGCCATGTGCCACTTTCAGGTCTCTTCACACTGCTGGTGTGTTAAATTTTTTGACATAGGGTGCAGGCAGATTACGGGCCTCACATAGCTGCTGCCAGGCCCCTAATCTGCCATGGGCCCCTATAAACCGCCTCCTCATGCTGCTGCCAAGTCTAGAGTCTGTCATGGGTCCCTGTACGGCCTCCCATTGCTGCTGTCTCCATCGCCACACTCTGCCATGTGCCACTTTCAGGTCTCTTCACACTGCTGGTGTGTTTAATTTTTTGACATAGGGTGCAGGCAGATTACGGGCCTCACATAGCTGCTGCCAGGCCCCTAATCTGCCATGGGCCCCTATATACCGCCTCCTCATGCTGCTGCCAAGTCCAGAGTCTCTCATGGGTCCCTGTACGGCCTCCCATTGTTGCTGTCTCCATCGCCACACTCTGCTGCCATGTGCCACTTTCAGGTCTCTTCACACTGCTGGTGTGTTTAATTTTTTGACATAGGGTGCAGGCAGATTACGGGCCTCACATAGCTGCTGCCAGGCCCCTAATCTGCCATGGGCCCCTATATACCGCCTCCTCATGCTGCTGCCAAGTCCAGAGTCTCTCATGGGTCCCTGTACGGCCTCCCATTGCTGCTGTCTCCATCGCCACACTCTGCTGCCATGTGCCACTTTCAGGTCTCTTCACACTGCTGGTGTGTTAAATTTTTTGACATAGGGTGCAGGCAGATTACGGGCCTCACATAGCTGCTGCCAGGCCCCTAATCTGCCATGGGCCCCTATAAACCGCCTCCTCATGCTGCTGCCAAGTCTAGAGTCTCTCATGGGTCCCTGTACGGCCTCCCATTGCTGCTGTCTCCATCGCCACACTCTGCTGCCATGTGCCACTTTCAGGTCTCTTCACACTGCTGGTGTGTTTAATTTTTTGACATAGGGTGCTGCAAGATAACGGGCCTCACATAGCTGCTGCCAGGCCCCTAATCTGCCATGGGCCCCTATATACCGCCTCCTCATGCTGCTGCCAAGTCCAGAGTCTGTCATGGGTCCCTGTACGGCCTCCCATTGCTGCTGTCTCCATCGCCACACTCTGCTGCCATGTGCCACTTTCAGGTCTCTTCACACTGCTGGTGTGTTTAATTTTTTGACATAGGGTGCAGGCAGATTACGGGCCTCACATAGCTGCTGCCAGGCCCCTAATCTGCCATGGGCCCCTATATACCGCCTCCTCATGCTGCTGCCAAGTCCAGAGTCTCTCATGGGTCCCTGTACGGCCTCCCATTGCTGCTGTCTCCATCGCCACACTCTGCTGCCATGTGCCACTTTCAGGTCTCTTCACACTGCTGGTGTGTTTAATTTTTTGACATAGGGTGCAGGCAGATTACGGGCCTCACATAGCTGCTGCCAGGCCCCTAATCTGCCATGGGCCCCTATATACCGCCTCCTCATGCTGCTGCCAAGTCCAGAGTCTCTCATGGGTCCCTGTACGGCCTCCCATTGCTGCTGTCTCCATCGCCACACTCTGCTGCCATGTGCCACTTTCAGGTCTCTTCACACTGCTGGTGTGTTTAATTTTTTGACATAGGGTGCAGGCAGATTACGGGCCTCACATAGCTGCTGCCAGGCCCCTAATCTGCCATGGGCCCCTATATACCACCTCCTCATGCTGCTGCCAAGTCCAGAGTCTCTCATGGGTCCCTGTACGGCCTCCCATTGCTGCTGTCTCCATCGCCACACTCTGCTGCCATGTGCCACTTTCAGGTCTCTTCACACTGCTGGTGTGTTTAATTTTTTGACATAGGGTGCAGGCAGATTACGGGCCTCACATAGCTGCTGCCAGGCCCCTAATGTGCCATGGGCCCCTATATACCGCCTCCTCATGCTGCTGCCAAGTCCAGAGTCTCTCATGGGTCCCTGTACGGCCTCCCATTGCTGCTGTCTCCATCGCCACACTCTGCTGCCATGTGCCACTTTCAGGTCTCTTCACACTGCTGGTGTGTTTAATTTTTTGACATAGGGTGCAGGCAGATTACGGGCCTCACATAGCTGCTGCCAGGCCCCTAATGTGCCATGGGCCCCTATATACCGCCTCCTCATGCTGCTGCCAAGTCCAGAGTCTCTCATGGGTCCCTGTACGGCCTCCCATTGCTGCTGTCTCCATCGCCACACTCTGCTGCCATGTGCCACTTTCAGGTCTCTTCACACTGCTGGTGTGTTAAATTTTTTGACATAGGGTGCTGGCAGATTACGGGCCTCCCATTGCTGCTGCCAGACATGTAATCTGCCATGGGCCCCCGTACCGACTCCTCATGCTGTGACGTTGCAACAAGGTGTAATTCAACCCTACATATGTTAGACCGCCTTTACGAACAGCTAAAGGCCATCACAGATTTCCTGATGTTAAAAGCGGATAAAGGTACTCCCTGTGTAACTTAGATGTCAGCCATTGTCAGCTCATGTGTGACACCTGCGCTTGCTCAGGCCCTTTGAGGAGGCCACGCTATTCGTGAGTCGGCAGGACTATGGGATGAATGAGGTCAAATCGGCCATGGGCCCCCGTACCGCCTGTTCACGCTGATGCTGGTCCCACAGTGTGACCTGGGTCCCTGTACGGCCTCCCATTGCTTCCACTCTGCCATGTACCTCTTTGAAATCTCCTCACACTCCTGCGGTTGTCCATTTTGTCATAGGTTGCTGGCAGATTAGCGGCCTTCCATAGGTGCCGCCAGGCCCCATATCGACCATGGGCCCCCGTACCTCCTGGTCACGCTGCTGCTGAGCCCACAGTGTGACCTGGGTCCCTGTACGGCCTCCCATTGCTTCCACTCTGCCATGTGCCACTTTGAAATCTCCTCACACTCCTGCGGTTGTCCATTTTGTCATAGGTTGCTGGCAGATTACAGGCCTTCCATAGGTGCCACCAAGCCCCATATCGGCCATGGGCCCCCGTACCGCCTGGTCACGCTGCTGCTGGGCCCACAGTGTGACCTGGGTCCCTGTACCGCCTCCCATTGCTCCCACTCTGCCATGTGCCACTTTCAGGTCTCCTCACGCTCCTGCTGGTTTCCATTTTGTCATAGGTTGCTGTATGGCCTCCCATTGCTGCTGCCTCCACCGCCACACTGTGGCTCCAAACACTGGTTTTGGCCCCGTGACTGGCCAAAGGAGTGAAGTGTGCAGTGATTCTAAGATCGACGGCACTCATCTGCATGTCATACTGACAGACAGTATTATTTCTCTTCCCCAGCAGACTCCAAGGGCATTTAAATTAAAGGTACAGTGTTCTGCACTAATATTAAGTCTCTCTGAAGCCTAGAAACACCCTTTTTTAAGTTAAATTCACAGCGAATTTATTCGACTCGAATCGAATATTGTCCACGAATTCGCCGAATCAGTCGAATCGAATTTTTCATTTCTTCGCTCATCTCTACCTGTGATCTTTCTCCACAATCCTCACTTTCAACTCTTCCTTTTTATTACTATTCTTTCTTTCCTTCCCTCTAACCTTTCTTTTCCCTTCTCCTATTCCTACTACTGCCTTACAAAACATTCCCTTTATCCTCCTACCTCCAATCAGATCCCTGAGCCTCCCACTAATTCCATATATTTTCCAGATGCCTTGAAGTCAGACCATCTTCCCCAATCCTTTTTAAATTTACCCATATTACCTTCGTCTATGGTATAACTCCTCCATCTTATTTATATATTCCACCCTGTCTAACCAGTCCCTCATTTTTGGAGGCTCCTGTAACTGCCAAAGTTTTGGGATAAGCCCTTTAGCCGCACTGATTAGGTGGTATAATACACTGTTTTTATACTGCTTCACTGGTGCTTCTGTCCTATAAAACAAGCACACCCACGGGTCCTTCTGTATCGTTGTTCCCAATATCTCTTGTATGAACTGGATTACATCTTGCCAAAACCCCTGTATTTTTGGACAAACCCACCATATATGTGCCATTGTTCCCTTAAGTCCACATCCCCTCCAACATAAAGGTGAGACTTCTACTCATTGTTTATGTACAACACTTGGTGTCAAATACCACCTTGTTAAACATTTATAATTCATTTCTACCATGTTCATGTTAATCAACCCATGTGTTAAGGCCTTTATTTAGAGTGTGATGCACATATCTCCCCCCTGTGCACACTCCTGTGTCTCATTGGGACCACAATCTAATTTTCTCAGCTTTTCAAAATTCTAGTTTTTTTTTTTTAACCTAATAAGGATATTCCTTTTGTCTGACCTTGCTCTCAAGGTGGCCTTTCTTGTTGCTATCACCTTTGCATGGAGGATCTCTGAGTTAGCAGCCCTATCCTGTAGGAAACCCTTCTAAGCGTTAGGCAAGAACGTGTTTATCTTCAGACATAAATCCTCTTTCGTCTCAACCGTGATATCTTCTTTCCAACTCAACCATGACTTTGACCCTCCTTCCTTATGTCTTGCTCCAGAACAACCAAATGAAATTTATCTACACTATCTTGATGTTATACACGCCGCTTATCTTTCAACTACTCCCTCTTTTAGGTATAGCTTATGGTTTGAAAGGTTGCTTCCCACTAAGTTAAGGCACGCTTTACCAGATCTGTTAGTACTTCATGGTATTTTTAGCATCATGCATCTGTTTCTCAGATTTGCAAGTCTGCCAGCTGGGCTTGTATTCACATATTTGTCAAGTTCTATTAGGTCATTGTTCAGGAAAGCCAGTTTGAGGCTTAAGGTGCTCTCTGAATCTGTCGAGCCTTCTTGACCTGTTTTTTTTTTTTGGCCTATTGGTGTGTGTTGCTGTGTTTGCTCATCATTTTGTTTGGACTTCTTTTGGATGTCCCAATGGTAAAGACTTCAGATTCTATGTCTGCTTCTTGGAGTACAGTACGAGACACAGACCCCTCCCCTCTGTTCTCATGATCTCCCTTTTGGTTGCGATGGAACTGAGGCTAACTAGTAGTGAGAAAGCGTTTATAAAGGGGAATGTCCCTGCAGTCTTCTTCCTTTTGGCGTTCAGTCACCTGAAGGTGGTTGTATGTAACCCAGTGGTAATGACTACAGATCCTGTGCCCCATTCTGTACTCATGTTGACAGGAGCCACATTCCTTTTGGTCAACGTCAGCAAAATCCCATTGACTTTAATTGAGCAATTAATATGGCAGTTTAGGGACTACACTTGAACTTCTTTGCAATGCAGTGTTTCTGCCCTCTTAAAGGGCTTTTATACTGCAGACAAAGCAGATCAAACACAATTTTTTCTTGTCAAAAGTTGCATTTTGAATTTGAACATATTTGCATTCTTTTGAATTGGAAAGGCAGCGTCTGATTAGAACTCACATTGACATGAACCCTAAGGCTGCTTGCACACTAATCTGTTTTTCTTCTGCTTTTGCATAAAAAAAAAGCGGAAGAAAAACGTTTGACCACATATTCCTATGGAACTCTTCACACTGATCCATTGTGGGTCCGATGCATTTTTTAAAATCTTGCTTGCTGCATTTTGAATGCAGGTTTGGTGTGGTAAAAAACTGCACCATAAACTCACCTCCCCATTGAAAAAAATGGAAATAGCAGCAAGAATGCAACCGCGATGCGTTTTGGGTGCAATTTTTGAATCACATGTCCTGTAAAAACACAGTGCAATCGCAGCAAAAACGCATGTGTGTGTTTGCTGCGTATCAGTGTGAAAGTAGCTTTAGTGTGTATGCATCAGAGAGGTAGATCTGATGTTTGGGCCTATGGCAAGTATGGTCAGACCATACTCCCATCTATTCTCTGAGAAAGATGTTCCAGTGTTCAGGTGGGTTTATTTGAATGTTACTTGTTTCCAGTTTAAGAAAATGTAACTGTTGCCGTTTGTTTAGAAGATAGCTGTAATTTTGTTATGTTAATCTGAATCCCTTCTTTTATCAGCAAACGCAGATACCAGACTACGCAGAGCTGATAGTGAAATTTCTTGATGCCTTGATTGACAAATACTTGCCTGTAATTGATGAAGAAGCCAGTGAGGAGTCTTTGCTGACACCTACATCTCCTTATCCTCCCGCTGTGCAGAGCCAACTGAGTATTACTGCGAACCTTAATCTTTCAAATTCCATGACCTCCCTTGCCACTTCCCAGCATTCCCCTGGTGAGTGTCAAATCTATGTTGGGTTCTTGAATGTATTTTGCTCTTTCTCCACTTGAGTGGAATTATAGAGCTTTGGGGAAAAAAAACGAGTGCTGAATGGTGTAAAAATATATAATGGCTGAATGAAGATAAATGCGTGAACACCTTTTTGTGTTTTAACAGTGCAATTTCAATTTTCAATAAAATGATGCTTTACTTTTGGGAACACAAGCAAGGTTTTTGTCAGCTAGACTATTTAGTTTTTTTATTTCTTTTCAAACAATCACTAGATAAATGAGTAGTTTGCTATAGGTAGCACCTTGATTTTATTATGAAATACCCAGCTCATTTTTAATGGAAGTATTATACCCACTTTGCCATTTTCCCTGTCGTTTTTCTTTTTTTTTTTCAGGTAAACATTGCCTACTATTTTAATTTTGAGCAAAAACCTAGCAAACCTATACATGTTTTGGTCTTTATTGGTGACATCATCACTTATTGACTTTTGTGACAAAACCTTCTAGTATTAGCAGATTGTTTTCACACACCCTCAGCTCATCACATAGGTTGTAATTACATATTGCCATACATGTTGTGTCTCATCCATGTGTTGGTTTATTTTCCACCATTATTCATATTCTTTCTTTTGTGTGTTTTTTTTTTTGTTTTTATCCCCCACCCCTTTCATTCTGTGTCTGTGAAGCTTCTCTGCCTTGCTCTAAATCTGCAGTTTTCATGCAGCCACTCCCTCATCAAGGTACTTCCTTTCAACCTATATGCACGAGTTCAGTGTCATGTGCAATAGCTTTGAGCGCTTGGAATGAGCATTTGTGTACTAACCTTATAAAATCTGGGAACAGCACACAATCATGGCTTTAGCAAAAGACATGCAGACAACACAGTTTTTTGGATATTAATAGTCTTGTTTATAATTAAACTGTAATATCACATTGGCATTTTCATTGCTGTATTTTAGAAATAATGCACAAATAACAAAAAAGACAGCACTTCGCAATACTGAATTATCCTGATAGATGCTGGGTTTTTAGAGGTGTCTTGTCACCATCTAGATTCACATACTCTCTGCAGACACTCAACATTAATTTCCTAAAACCCATATCTGGTCATGATTACCTTAGCTTGTTTACAGCAACAAATCCTTGCCATGCAGGCATATTCCTGTGTCCTACTAATCAATTTCACATGCTGGGGGTAGTACAACTACCAGTATTGTTCATGGCCACTATGGATGTAAGGGCTGCAGGTTTGAAAACCCTGCACTGCAGTTGTGTATCTGCCCCTCTCCTTCTGACCATTCACAAAACACATGGCTCCAGGCTGCTTTATATAATAATAACTAGAGGAGGGAATAGAAACACAACTGCAGTACTAGGGTCTGTGAGACATGCAGCACTTACACCCCGAAAGTACAGGGGGTACCTGTACTAAACCCAGCATGCAAACCTAGTGCTTTGCAAGACACAGATGTATGCCTGCATAATATGGATTTGCTTTTGAGGAAAAGGAACAGGAACTAGAAGTATGCCTGCATGGTGACCATTTGCTTCATAGAAACAGGAACGTTTGCTGCTGAAAACCTGTTAAGGAATCATGTTGGGATTTAAGAATGTGGATGAAGCCGATTGGGAAATATAGTTTCCCTTTAGGTGTCATTATTTGTATTCTTTAAATGTTGCTCTAACTCATTCACATTTTTTGTATGTAAACCTCAGCTTGAGTTATGGAGCTTTGTAAACAGGCTTTTTACAACAAATGATGTAACAATACAGTGAAAATAGAAGTCTGAAGCTCTGCTTGATATAATAGTGAATAATATTAATGCGCAATATTTCATATTTACCTGAATTAGAACAGAAATGTTCTAAAACTTTGGTCCAGACCAAAATAAGGAGAGAAAATATGTACAAAACCAATACAATTTTTTTTTTTTTGTAAAGAGACTGCAAGTACAGAAATCTTCCTGTCATGCTGCTAGAAATGCACTCAGGTCTCAGATGTCTACAAAAGGCAAATCAATCTGAAGTTAAAGTGGTTCCAAAGGCTCTAGGGCAGTGATGGCAAACCTTTTTGAGCCCGAGTGCCCAAACTGCAACCCAAAACCAACTTATTTCTTTCAAAGTGCCAACACTGCAATGAAACCTGAATATCGAGCTTTTGGTTTAGAAAAAACAACTCGTACAGCAGTGCAAACTAATTAACAGTACAGGGATGACCAGAGACTGCGGACAGTACAGAGATGACTGCTGACCTTTGGGGAGGGAGGGGGAGCGGGTACCTGAATTTGACAGGTACCCGCTCTTCCGCAGAGTTTTTTTTTTATCTTACCTGTTCCTTTATCCAGCCGCGCGCTGTCTTCCCGGCTTCTGTAGTGTGGGCGCTCGTCGGACAGCCGGATGCCCAGTGCGCATGCGCGAGAAGCGCTGCGCTTTGTGATTGGTCCGGCGGCTTCTGGGATCTGTCATGTGTCCCAGGTACCGCCTTACCATTCACAAAGAGCACTGCTTCTTGTGCATGCGCACTTGGGACCCGGCTGTCACGCACACTACAGCCGGGAAGACAGCGCGCCGCTGGATTCTCCTGGCGTGCCCACAGATAAGGCTCGGCGTGCCGGCTGTGGCACGCATGCCACGGGTTCGCCATCACTGCTCTAGGGTTTTTTTTCCTTTATGCATGAAGGTAAAAAACCTTCAGTGTGCAGCACCACCCTCCGGACCCGACCCGTCCAATCCTTACCTGAGCCCCCTCTGATCAAGCGATGTTCACAACAGCCTCTGCTGAGACAGCAATCACAGCCGGTGAGCCAATGAGGAGAGAGTGGGGGTGGGCCGAGCCTCGGCTCTAGGTGTCTTATGGAAGCATAGAGCAGCTGCTTGGGAATGAGCACGCAAAGGTGCTACCAGAGTGAGCGGCTTTCCTTGGGGTCACTGCTCGAGTGGGAGGAGCGCCGGCGGGGACCTAAAAAGAAGAGGATCAGGGCTGCTTTGTGCAAAACCACTGCACATAGCAGGTAAGTATGACATGTTTGTTATTTTAAGAAAAAAACACAAAGCTTTAGGGCTCGTTAACACTTGACTGTTTTACCAACTCTTGCCAAACGCTCCTATAGCGTTTGGCAAGCGTTGGTCCGGTATTTGCAGAGCGTTTTTTAACGCTCGGCAAACGCTCCGCAAATGCCGCATGCGAAGTTCAGCGGCGGTTGCTAGGTGTTTGCCGAGCGTTAAAAACGCCCTACAAATGCCTATAATGAAGTTTGAATGGTGTTACCGCTCCGCAAACGCCCCACAACCGCACTGCAAATGCTGGCCAGGCGAGACTAGAATAGAAGGCTTCAACTCCTCCTGACTGGACCAGAGGTGTCCGTTTTGACACAACGCTAACGCTCCCGTTAGAACAGCACCATGTGCTGCAATGTGCATAATTGTCCAAGGCGTTTGGGAAGAGGTAAAAACACTTCCCAAATGCCTTTCTGCCGCCTGCACACAACGCTAGTGTGAACGTAGCCTTAGTGTCACTTTAAGGTTAAAAACTGTGGGATATCACAGAAAGTCTGCAGGGGACACAAGGAAGCTCTGCATTTCTGACGAGAGAAACATTTATGTATGTATTTCGAACTAACAGATTTGACAAAATGTTTAATAATATATTAAAAAAGAGAAGAGAAAGTCATTGTTAGGGTTTACATATACTTTAGCCAGGATAAAAAGAGTTTTCTTATCCTCCCGGATATGCAATGTGTTGGAGGTGTGTGAATCACAAGCCTGACTAAAAAAATTTACAAATATTTTAGCTGGTAAAATATATTGACAAATTTAAATGGTGTGTGCTAGGCTTGTTTACAATGGAAATGTGATAAGATTTAGTGTCTCTGCATATCAGCTTCTTGCACACATCGCATGATGTGAGCTTTCATGTTTAAAGTGCAACCCAGGACAGAAGCCAGAGGGTTGTCCGAACATGCCTTTACACCTGAACATATTAAGTTGTCTATTTAGCCTTCTGGATAACCCAAAAGGATAGTTGGGAAGACCTTTTCTCATTCTAGATGGTGCCAGGACCCCCAGCTAATTATCCCACACTTACTCAAACATATGAACAAGGGTAGATTGGACGGGTCTTTGAGAGATTTTCTGAAAAGTCAGCAAAAAAGCTTTGGACATCAGCAGAGCTCATTATTTAGGCGCACCTCTTAAATTGTCTAGGGTTTGCCAAGAATATTCAAAAATATTGTTTGGTCCCAACCATAATAAGGAGAGAAGATGTGTACAAAACCATTATACGGTTTCCTTTAAAAGGACCTACCTAATCTATCTTTGCTAAAAACAGTGCCTAATAGCAGGCACCACAGAACACTTGTGTGTACCTTTGAACTCCAATTCACTCTAACTACAAAATTCTGACATTCCTATTACTATGAAAGGAGCACCAGTTATTTACTGTGCTACCCCATGGGATAGTGGGAGGGCAGGGTAGTGATAGAACTTTAAGGCTCCGTTTACACTCGTACGACTCCAAAGTTGCACGACTTTGAAGTAACATTTTTTATATTTTTCCAAAAATGGGTATTATTTTGTGTTTGCGTGCACTAAATTCTTTAAAGTGTATTTTTTCCAAAAAAAATTGTTTTTAAAAAAACGCTGCGCAAATACCGTGTGACATAAAAAAAAGTAACTCATTTTGATTTCTAGGGCCTCTGCTTACAAAAAAACATATAATGTTTTGGGGTTGTAATTTTCTAGCAAAAAAATGTATTACATGTAGTAAAGAAGTGTCAACATAGGCTTGGGAAGAAATTGGTTAAAGTAAAGCTAAGGGCAAACCTTTTAAAGTTTTGGATAGAGTGGGGGGGGGGGGGGTATTAGAACACCTGTCAGGTTTGTATTGCTGTCTATGCTTTCTTTAGGGATATTCACTTGATATATCATGTTTACGGTTATCATCAAAAGTGAAAGTTAAAAAAATTTGGGTTGTCCCCAAAACAGTAATAGAGAGGACATCTTCCAAAGGGGATACTAGTTATGGTGACAACCAAGGATATGCTCGTTTTGGAGGGATTTCTTTTCACTCTCAGTTTTTGCTATGGGACAGGAAGTGAAGGGAAGTCTTCCCAATGAGACACTGATGGCAAAAATAAAATTGACATCAGTTTTAGCTCACCCTTAAGGTTTGTGTAGACTGAACAAAAGTCGTCCGGATCAGCAAGATCTAGACACATTTTGATCTATCTATTGGCAGGCTGGTTGTACTGAACCTATTCTATGGAACCTATTCTATGTTGCACAACAAGTCTGTCGGGGTTTTCATGTGGCTCTATCCTGACAGTGGGGAAACCTCGCACTGTCAGAATGCAAAAGAGATACTGTATTTCCTTCAGCCCGTTATTGAAGTAAAGAAAAATGCATAATCTTTGGCCAGCCTTACTCTATGCAAAATGAAAAAAATGTTTTGCCATTAGTTCTTTAACCACTTGCCCTCCAGAAGATTTACCCCCCCCTTCCTGACCAGGCCGTTTTTTGTGTTACGGCGCTGCCTTACTTTCACTGACAATTGCGTGGTCATGCAATGCTGCACCCAAATGAAATTTACGTTCTTTTTTTCCATATGAATTGTGCTTTCTTTTGGTGGTATTTGATAGCCTTTGCTGTTTTTTTGCGTTATAAAAAAAACACTGACATATTTGAGGAAAAAAAAAATATTTTTGACTTTTTGCTATTAAACATGTCCAGTAAAAAAATTTTCAAAATCACATTTCGTAATAAATGTTGGCAAAAATGTATTCTGCTACATATTTGCTAAAAAAAAACAAACCCAATACGTGTAAATGAATTGGTTTACATGAAAGTTATAGCATTTACAAATGGCGGTATATATACTGGATTTTTTTATTTTTTACTAGTAATGGCGGCGATCAGCAACTTGTAGCGGGACTGCGGTAGGCATTCTGACACTTGGGGGAACTGACTTGGTGTCCCTGACATATCCAGTGACACCAATACATTGATCAGTGCTAAAAAAAAAAAAAAAAACACTGCCACTGTACTAATGGTACTGGGCAGGAAGGGGTTAACATGAGGGGCGATCAAAAGGTTAACTGTGTGCTGGGGTGTGTTTTACTATGGGGCCGTGTGTTTGTGCTTCACTGTGCACAGCCATGCAAAATCGTGTGCACGAGCTGACAGGGTGGAGAACTGTTTTGTTTACAAACAGTTCTCCCCGTCAGAGATCCTCGGCAATCACCTGGCGCTGGCGAGTAATCACTGGCTGGGACCCGGTGATTGATATCCTCGGCTGCAAATGACGGTGCAGGTAGAGCGCGCATACACGCCCCCTACTCGGAAATGCTAAATCACGTGTATTTATACGTGATTTTGCGCACCCGTGCCACTCTATAGCAGTATTTCTACTATAGGGCGGATGGGAAGCGGTTAAAGCATATGTCAAGGCAAAGGAAAATAGCATATGTAGTACTTATCTACAATACTTGCACATTTCCATGTGTTTTTTTTTTCCCCCTTAAAGGACTCTGCAAGTACAGAAGAATTCTTGTTGATCTGCTAGAAATGCACTCATGTCTTCAAAGCATAAAGGTTAATCTGCAGTCAAGGATAAAAACTATTGTGGGCTCTGGGATAGAGCTCACAGGAAGTATGCAGAGGACACAGGACAGCTCTGAATTTGACGAGCAATTTTTTTTTTTTTTTTTCATTTTTCAAACAGATTTGACCAAATGTCTCTAGTATTGAAGGGGACAAAAAAGAGAAATTCATTGTTGGGGTTTACATACATTTTAAACAGACAGGTTTCTCACACCCCTGGATATGCAATGTGATGGAGGTGTGTGAATCACAAGACTGGCTGAAAAGATTTACAAATATTTTAGCTGGTAAAATAGTTCATATATTGACACATTTCAGTAGTGTGTGCTAGGATTGTTGACAACTGCATAAGTTGAAATGTGTGATTAGTTTCAAGTTCTCTGCATATCAGCTTTTTGCACAGATCGCATGATGTGAGCGTTTTTGTTTAGTGAAGTGCAACCCAGAACAGGAGCCAGAGGGGTGTCTGATCATACCTTTACATCTGAACACATTAAGTTGTCTATTTAACCTTCTGGATAACCATAAATGATGGGGGGGATACCTCTACCCATCCCAGGTGGTGCCAGGACCACTTTTTTTCTTGTCACTTTTTTACTATCTTGTCTTAGTCTAATGTCAATGGGAGGCCTACCACCCCGTATCTAGAAAGAGTTGATCAGGAGGGTTAAAAAGCTTGACCCAATTACTACTGTTGGCAGCGTCTGCCAGTAACACTCATCCCCTTCGCTTTTGATTGTCAAGCAGCATGATGTTTGGCTAACCTAAGCTGTTGTATATGTGTCAAACTGCCAGTCAAGTGTACACATCCAACTATCCTCATAGATCTATAGACCGCTTAATTCTCTCTTCCTAAAACCTGGCCATGTATGTTGCAGTCTGATCACACAGCATGTAGTGCAGGCTCCTTCATGATTGGGAAATACATTATACACACATTGTACAATAACAGGTTTGGCCATGGTAAAACATACATAGAAAATGGAGAAAGACTTAAACCTCTCACCTAAAGTTCTCAAACTTCTAATTCTGGAAATACATTATTGCTTTAATTATTCACAAAAAAAAAAAAAAAAGTTTATAAAGGGAACAAGCTAACTTGTCCTGAAGCCTTAGGACCCATTTACACTGACTGTGTGTGTTAAAGCATGGGGTTTTCTTGAACTATGGTGCCTTGTGTTACATCAGCTCATTCATTTTGAGTAGGATGGCAGCATACCCTAATGCACGAAAAAAGACATCTACAGCTAAGCATGTGTATTGACAGCTAATGTACATGTATGTTGGGTTGAAAATTATGTGCTTTGCAGTAGAACAGTTGTTTTTTTGTTTTTTTTTCAACCATGGATCATGACAACATGTGGAGGAGTGGGGGGTGCGGTGAAGGCAGACAAAGAGTTGCTCATCTAACAAACCGTGTAACTAGTGACCTTTTTTATTAGAAATTTTTTAAATTTACATAACTTCTTTTCCAGAGTTTACAACATTTCAAAGTATACCATTGTCCAGAAAACATGCATTTCAATATAGATCTCCCATAGCTTTAAAAAAAAAACAAAAAAACTACCAAACTGATTGTCATTGAGTCCCCAGCACCCTCTAAATTTCCATAGCCTCTAAAATTGTCTGTACAGCTCTTAAATCCAATTGTGTCAGACCTGGGGTGGTCAGCCACCCCACCAATATTATTTAAAATTTACTGAGGAAGCCATGATGCTGAAAAATTGAGCATTCATACCTCAAGGTAGGACCCATATTACGAGAAGAAAGGGGGAAGCACCACTTGAGTGCAGTATTACGATGCTCATTTATTGTTAAATCGTTAAAAACAATCACAAGAAGCAAGAAAATGTATCACTCATCATGTGAATCATGGGTCTGCAGCTCTCCTCTGTCCTTTGGAACGGCCACCGCTGTCCCAGGCAGTAGATGGTGATGTTGGGACATGGACGCCCTGTGACCCAGGAAGTCCTCCACAGCCAGCGTGGAACACATGGGCAAAAATGACGTCACCAAAGGAAGAGACACATGGAGAAAACAACACAGGCTATGCACTCAGAGCTAACTGATCCTTCTACAGGCCTGGGAGTGCATTACTCAGGATGATGTAAAAATAAAAATATTTTTGTAAGAGCAAATAATGATGTATCATACCCTATAGGTTCAAAACTACCAAAGGAATACAATGGAAGTAATGAATGGTGGGGTAGGGTGAGCAGAGTGGTATAGGGAGAGGAGGGAATTAACAGGACAGAAAAGATGAGACAGCATATGGTTATAGTAAAGTGTGTACTTCTTCTGTTTTTTCTTTGCGCCCACCCGGGGCTAAGTTGCCTAGGGAATATGTTTCCTGTTGGCATAAACGTTTAAAACGTTCCGCTGTGGGGAGCGCCCTAGATATGGACTGAATGATGCAGTGAGACCTGAGGTGGACTTTTGATGGTGTTCAAGAAAGTGCCTGAGGACACTTGTTTGTCACACTCATACTCTATTAGGCGTCTCTGCTTACCAAAACGTTTGCGCAGAGTTCTAATAGTTCTCCCAACATAGAAGAGCCCACATGGGCATGACAGACAGTACACAACATAATCGGTCGTGCAGTTGTAAAATTCATTAATGGGACATGTTGTTCCTTTTACCAAGAAGATTTTTTGACCATGTTTAACGTGGGCCAGTAAGGCAAAGCTTCTTCTTACATTCATTCATGCCTTTTAGGAAAAGGGTAGTGGGATGTGCTTGGGTGTTTTTTTTTTTTTTTTTGAGACAGATAAAGCTTTATTTTGGTGGTATTTATTCACCACTGGGATTTTTATTTTTTTTGCTATATAAATGAAAATGTCCAAAAATTTTGAAAAAAAGTTTTTCTTATAAAATTTTGCTAATTAATAGTATTTCATCATAAATCGTGGCCAAAATGTATTCCATTATCTTTTTAGTATAAAAAAAAAATAACCCAAATTAGTTTATAACCACAAATTATAATTTTTAAACATTTTTTCACTTTTTTTTTTTTTTTTTTTATATTATTATGTTTGTTTTTTATACATACTGTCACCCTAGCAGTACAGTGTCACCATGGTGACAGTGTACTACTTGTGGGGGGTGATTTTGTGTTTTTTTTTTTCTTTTACACCGATTGCTTTTACACCCATAAAGGCTATAAAAGCAATAATTTCTCCTTCTCTCTACTGTAGCTGCATTCTTGCAGCCATTGAGAACTACTGTGTGAGCTGTGATTGGTCACAGCTTGTCACATGGTACAAAGCTGTTGTGAATAGCCTTGTACCATGTGACCTCTGATCATTCACAGATTTCACACGTAGTAAGCAATGATGTCAGAAGTGACATCTTGCTTACTACTCTGCTTGTGATCACTGATTGGCCAATCAGTGATCACATGATCGGGACCTCGGGTCCCGTCCAACGATCGGTGTTCCACTGTGTCCGGAGGACACAGCGGGCACCGGATCGCGGTGCTGCTTGCTCCCAGGGAGCGAGCACAAGCAGGGTGCGGGGAGGCCGTTTATAAACGGCCGTCCGACCCTGCACTGCCACCGTCCAGCCGTTTATATACATGGGCCGGACGGTAAGTGGTTAAATTTCTGCACAATTTCAAGGCACCCTATTCCAAAATGTAAAAACTAAACTAATAGTTTTACATAATGCAGCAGTATTCACACACTTAGGATACCCAGCAATAGAGGATGCAAAGCAAACATGCCTTTGCACACTGGTACTGACTAGTATTCCAGTGTTTCTCTTCTCCCTCACTCCGCTAATGTGACCCCAGTGCTAATGAAAAGGGACAGGGGTGAGGCAAACAAGGATGCGTTGCTCGATGTCCTTATCAACTGATGATGCCATTGGTTATTAGAACACCAGCGGGTGAAGGATATAATGGTGCACAATGAAAACCTGTGGCTTTGTGTAATTAAAAGGCAGGCTTGGTCTACCTGCTGTCTGATATACAATTTTTAGGCATTTTGTCAAGGTACCCCAGGGTTGAATAAGGTCTGATTTAGAGGGCGTATAATGAATTTGCAGTGTTACAGAACATTCATAAAGTATACAGACCCCTTCACTTTTTTCAATTTTATGTTGCAGCCTGAGACTACAGTTTAAATTTTTTTCTCATTAATCTACACGCAGTACACCAAAACAGAAGAAAGAGGAAACTGAAGAGGGGCATTCAGCTGTTTCAGGGAGGAATATCTGTTCCACTAAGTGCTGCCCCTGCTGCCTCTCCAGTGCAGGTTCCGGAGTTGGCATCCAAGGGATGTGATTTACCAGTCACCTGCCCTGATCGAGGGGATGCCAACTCCCCAATAGATTGGACTTGAGTCAGGCAAATTTGTGAGTTAAACAGTACTTTCTATGGTCTAAACAGACTGTTCTCCCATTAACCCCTTTTCTTTCCACATCCAATTTATTCCCTCAAGATCAAGATAAAAAAATAGCAGGAGGGCTATAAATAAGGGAAGTCGCTATTTAGGTTATTCAGGTTTGTGCATCCAACCTCTAGATAATGTATTTCCTACCTGCATGACTGGGATACCATTATTATTGGTGGTCTTTATTACCTGTGTCAAATTTAAATTTAAACAGAGCCGTATTCAATTTCAGAGTGCAGAAACTCCTTGCACCCAAGAGGCTGACTGTGGTCTGATTGGTTGTGATTTCTTTTTTCTCTGGTTAGTTGCTATTGGTTACGGCCAATTTGCGCATACTCATTGCACTTTTTAGAAATAAACTGCAGTGTACGTAGAACTGTTTATGAAAATATTATCAAAGTGCATGTTTTATCATTCTCAAAGCAGAACTATTTTGCTGATAACGTTCACTAGGATAAGAGTAATTGGACTACTTGGTGATAATGAGCTTCACACACTTGAATAAATAAGGTCCATTGTGTATGTTTTTGCACTGATTTTTTTTTCCCACCACAATAAAATCTCACTGTCCTTGTTTTGGTTCTCTGCCATAGGGATTGACAAGGAAAACGTGGAACTGTCTCCCACCACTGGTCACTCAAACAGCAGTAGAACGCGCCATGGTTCAGCAAGCCAAGTGCAAAAGCAAAGAAGTGCTGGCAGCTTCAAACGTCACAGCATCAAAAAGATTGTGTGATTTTTTTTTTTTTTTTTTTTTCTTTTATTATTTCTTATTTATTTTAAAGTTCCTTTTCTAAAACTGACTTAAGCGGGCGGCTTATCCTTGGCCCCGGCACAATATGATGCTGCACTTAATTTTTCTTTTTTTTTTTTTACCGTTTTCCATGCAGTCAGCCATGTCGCCAGAAGATCAACGCATTGAAAGCATCGTTTGAACTTTATACCATTTGGTTTCCTTATACATTTTCCTTTGTTTTTCCTTTTCCAGTTATTTCCAATCTTTGAGGGAACCATGGTCACAAGCGTATCAATGCCTTGTGAGTTTTAGAATGAAGAAATTTTGTATTTTGATAATGGTGGCCCTGCCTTTACTGCATTAACTGTGTAAACATTAGTGGCATTCTCATGAGTCTTTTTTGCCTTGTCTTTTTTATTATTATTATTATTATTATTTGTGTTTATTTTGTTTTGCATTTAACTAAATATTAAAGCTAATCCTTTATAGTGGCTTTGGTGGGAAAAGAAACCAGTTTAAATCCTCCCCCTTAAAAACACTTTTAGCTGTGGAATTTTTTTTACCTATTTGCTTAAAAAATAATTTCCCGCCCCAAATAAAAATGTTTTTTTTTTTTGGTTTTTTTTTTTTCTAATGGTACTTTGTTGAAACAAATATGAACTGGTGTCTGAAATGGGCCACCATACTAATTAGATTTTTGGGTACTTGCAATAAATTTGTTAAAGTAATTATATTTTTATTCCTATAAAAAATATATATATATATCTATCTATTCCAAATGTTGTTTGCGCTGTTAAAGTATTAC
Organism: Staurois parvus; assembly: GCF_062004578.1. NCBI lineage: Eukaryota > Metazoa > Chordata > Amphibia > Anura > Ranidae > Staurois > Staurois parvus. Next base: position 2,279,903 of record NW_028318002.1, read on the forward strand.
AGCATCTCTTTCATCTGAAATGCATCAATGAGTTCTGTCCTTCCAATGCACTATTTATGAAAGGCAGAATGTATTCTAAAATTAATGTGTTTGAAATGTTATGTAAATATGTTTGTGTATTTGGGGAAAAATACTGTGGTGTTTTCAGAGTAAAGATATAGTAAGTAAATTGGGTGCATCTGAGTAGTAAAAGGGCTTTATTTCCTTTCTGCTTGATGATCGTTTCCTTAACCCTTCCAGAGAGAGGCGTTAAAAGATTTCTTGCACTTAGGGGCATAATCTGTGTTAAAGGTATATGCCCTCATGATTGGAGTGTCATTTTCAATTCTGAAAGGACATATACTTGCTCTTTGGAGCTACTCACTTTAATGTGCAATGTTAAAGTTTAAACTTGGGGGAGGGGCGTGAGGCAGGTGCCTTTGTTCAGGCCAGCAAATATAATGGTACTTTTGAACTGACAGGATCCTCCTTGGAGGAGCTGCATCATGAATTGTGCAATGCACTTAAACATTTACGTAGATCTGGTATAGTTAGCAGTCTGTTGTCTTTGCCACCCTTCAGAACTATGGTCTTTCTTGTTACCTATTAAATTTCACATCCGCTGTATTACTTGTAGTACTAAAGCTGGCTGTATAATGTAAATCCATCAAGTCACATTTCCAAAACTTACTTGTCCTTTAATGATAATGCCATTCTATTTAAAGATCAGTTACATTTTTTTTCCATATAAAATAGATCGTGTGACCAGAGAGTTACCATAGTTTTTTTTTGTCTTTAACAAAAAAAACATTTATTGTACAGGGGGCATAGAGGCAAAAACTGAACGCATGTTCTATCACTGTGAAAGATTTGAATTCTAGCATTCATTGAAGTATTAAATGACTGACTAACCATTTGATACTGTCTTGCGGATATGTGTCACTACAGCAAATCTTGGGGTATAATGCTATGTACCGGATTACTTGCAAAAAGGAGGTGATTGCTGCGCAGGGCTTTAGACACTTGTCCAGAACATTCTTAACTCAGAGGAAATCAATCCTTTTTGACAAATTTGAGCAAAAGGGAAAGACATCTAGGTGCTTGCATTTAGGGCTTAAATATATTTACTGCTGAACACATGTATAATTGAAATACTTAGAATGCTATTCTACAACTTAGATCTTGGACTAATGACCAAGAATGGCTTTAAAGTAAAACACAAAATATAGTTCATTGTAAGAAAATTATAGAGTGATTTAAGTGTATTTCAGTAAATCAAACTCCACAGCTAAACAAATATAATGGTACAAATAAGTGTTGGGATTTAATAATTATAGCACATAATCTGCATTTAACCATATGATAACGCGTATTTCACAGATGTAAATAAGTGTCTTATTTTGTTGTTTTCTGACATTGTGATTTTGTTTTGTTTACAGTCCTGAAAAAATAAAACTGTGGACAGAAACCTATTATGCAAATAGTCTGCCAAAATCCCAGTGTACTTCTGTTTAGCTGTAGCTGGTGTAATGACTTGAAGGACAAGGCTTTACATGGAAAGTGCAAAAACTTACACGTAAATGCATGGAGGATTCTCAGCACAGCTCATGTAGGGGGAAAAAACCTGGAGAAAAGGAAAAGTAAATTTGTTGTCCTAGCTTGTTCAGAATCTGTGGACAGCAGCTTCTTTTTACCTTTTTTCTAGCTTGAATATGTGAGCTGCTCTATGGAATGAAGTCATTTTATAATGAAGTAACACATTTGGAGGAATGTTTTGCTAACAGACTGATGGGCTTCAATATCTACATCAGAGATGTTTTTGAATATACAGTTCCCATAAAGTGCTGCGTTTATTTAAATTATTATTATTTTTGGTAATGCAAATGACAACCATATCTATCTGCCTGTCAAGAAATTACATAGATAACTAGTAGTTCTTTAACTGCAGCAGATTTACTAAGCAGTGTTTCTTCCACACCCTTCTCTAGCATATAGGATCCAAGTTGCTGAGAAGACACAGGTTGATTATGTACTTGGGATATTTTTGCAAAGCAGGGTAGGTTACTCTCCAGTAAAGATAAGAATTTATTTTGTCTGAAGAATAAATGTAGTAGAAAAAAACTGGTATCATCCTCAGTGCATACATATAGTCAAATAAGTAAGCCCACTACCCTAGCCTCATTCTCACTTTGATGTGAAGTGTATCCAACACAGTGTTTTACAGGCAACGTTTTGACGGTGGCTGTACCTCACAACTATAGAAAGAGCAGAAAGCCATGATCTGAATGCTGTGGATAGTGTGTGGGTCAGGTCACTGTATCACAACACTCCAGCTTAATTCTATGAAGTTTGAACTGAGCCATTTTGGTAATCATGGCTAAAAAGCCACAGTGTGAATGAACCTTTAGACATAAAAGGTGACAAGAAATACTTTTTGCTGCTGAATCTACTGGTGAGGATCATAGTGATGGCCTTGTGATTAAATTCATAGGCCATGTGATCCCTACCTAAAGGAAAGGTCATAGCAACTTGCTGCAAGTGACTTTTGGGCAGTGAAGGTAGTTCATGTCTTTTCTAACCTTTTATTTAAAGGAGGAGGGTTGTGGGAGGGATCTTACTTGACTATAGGCCCACTATAAAACTTTGTGCCAAGAAATAACCTTTTTTTCTTGTCCCCCTGAAAAGTCTACTTGTATGCAAGTCTAAGTTCACCCTAGAAATATTCTTTGAACATTAAACAGCTACATAACACTTGATAAATGCATAGCTCCATGTTTAACCGCTTCAGCTCTGCCCCATAGCAGAAATACTGCTACAGGGTGGCAGCTGTGCGCAAAATCACGAATATATAAATGATTTTGCATTTCCAGGTAGGGGGGCGTACGCCCTACCAGTGCTGCCATTCGTGGCTGTCAATCACCAGGTCTCGACTGGTGATTACTTGCTGGTGCCCAGTGATTGCCAAAGATCTCCGGGGGGGGGGAGGGGGGTGTAAGAACTGTTAGTAAACAAAACAGTTATCCTCCCTGTCGGCTCCAGCACACTGCTTTGCATGGCTGTGCACAGCACGACCATGCAAAGCAGTGTGCTTACAGTGAAGCACAAACACAGAACATAGTTAAAAACAGCACACAGTTAACCCTTTGATCACCCCAGATGCTAAGCCCTTCCTGCCCAGTGCCATTAGTACAGTGGCAGTGCTTTTTATTAGCACTGATCACTGTATTGGTGTCACTGAGGATGTCATTGACACCAAGTCAGTCCCCCCCCAGTATCAGAATGCCTGCCGCAGTCCCGCTGTAAGTCGCTGATCGCCACCATTGCTAGTAAAAAAAATTTGAAAAGACCCAGTATGTATACCGCCTTTTTGTAAACACTATAACTTTCATGTAAACCAATTAATGTACACGTATTGGGATTTTTTTTTTTTTAGCAAAGACATGGAGCAGAATACATTTTGGCCTAAATTTGAGGAAATTTGATTTTTTAAATTTTTTTACTGGACATGTTTTATAGCAAAAAGTCAAAAATACAGCTTTTTTTTTTTCTTTTTTTTTTTTATAGCTCAAAAAAAAGAGATCAAATACCACTGAAAGAAAGCTCTATTCATGGGGGAAAAGGGACATAAATTTAATTTGGGTGCAGCATTGCATGACCGCGCAGTTGTCAGTTAAAGTAACGCAGCGCCATAATGCAAAAAATGGCCTAGTATGGAAGGGGGTAAATCCTCACGAGGGCAAGTGGTTAAGTAGTGTTTGTGCTCTAGTATTCCAGCTGGCAACTGCCAGGCACTACAATATAAGTTATAGTGTCACTCAGCCCCCCCCCAGTACTATTGATGTCTAGTGATTGCAAAGCCTGACTGGGAAATGATTGCTCTGTACCCTGATGCTGTCAAAGATGTACATAGCCAAAGGGGGGGGGGCTGAGAAACCCCATGAGTTGCACTGCATTGCTGTTAATTGCTGGCAGTTTCCAGTGCTGATTGCTGGACAAACAGAAGTCAAGCATGGTGCTATGCATTTATCAAGATCTAAGTTATCAAGCTGTATGTATTGTAAGGCAAATTCTACCTTAAGAGTAAACAGTCCATGCAGACAAGGGGCCCAAGAATTTTACATTGCCCTGTGTTTTTTTGCCAAAATACTTATTAATGTGATTGGCACACCTTCAAGCCTGCCCGATATACTTCCATATTGTTTACATTCACTTATCCCCAGTATCTTCCAGGAAACAACAGAGTTTGTTCTCAGCATCACAGCAATGTACCTTGCCCCCCCCCCCCCAAAAGAAGCGCATGCACATTATGCACTCCTTCCATGTTCAAGTAATGTTGGGCCACTGGAGAGAACGTTGTGTGCATGTGTCTAGGAAAGAGCACATCATGCACATGCTCATCTTGGAAAATAGAAGCACAGTGCTGTGATGCTGAGAATGGTTGTCTAAGCTCTGCTGTGTCCCAACACTATTCGTGAAGACAAGGGTAAACAATATGGGAGTATATTGGGCAGGCTGTTGGGATGCCAGCGGGGACCTACAGGTGTGCCAATGACAATACACTGTATTTTGCAGAAAGGCACAGTGCATTGAAATATACTGGGGCCCCATGTCTACATGTGTGATTTTACTCATAAGGTGGACTAATGCACATCGAGTAATTCTACGGTGAACGTCCACTTTAACAGACATGCATTCCTAATAGTGTAGATCACTTTATACATTCTAGTCTATTGAACAAGTTCTATGTACTGGAAGTATATTTATATAGTTCTGTGTACCATTTCTGTTTCTGTACCTGCTTACCCGGTTTGGTAAAGAATATATGGGCACCAACATAAAAATGTAAATTCAAGTTTAATAAAATAATACAATCAGTTTGAGGTATAAAATGTCTCTAAATGATGTATTTCTCTACAACATTTTTACATATATTGTTTCTGTGGCTTTTTTCTTGTCCTGTAGTTGCTTCCTTACCAAAGTCTTCACAGAAGCAAAGAGGTAGCAACAGACCTTTCAATATGTTTTTTCACAGAATGTGGAAACGTTTTTAAGCAAGCGTTTAAATATTCTCCAGTACTGTATTTTTAAAGCCTTGTCAAGTTTTTATTGCACTTTGTGTCTTCCTGTCCTAATGACACCCATACTCTGTTTTTTTTTTCTGGTGTTTCTTTCGAAGAGGGTGTCAAGGGATATATCCCAAATGAGGTCACATACAGCAATAAAAGCTTGACAGAAGTTTTCTCACTCAATGTATTTGAACAGTAAAAGATATTGTTTTGCTGAAGTGTGCTTTAACTGTAAGAAAAGAAAAATATTTAAAAACTCTGCGCCGCATTTTCCAGGTTATATTTTGATTAATTCTGCCATCAGATAAAACGTATAATTGTGAGAAATATTGACTGTTATTGGTTTGTATGAAAAGCAAATGGTGCCCATAGCAAACCTACACTTGTACTCAAATCTGCTGTATAAAAATGACAGGCACAATCTGATTGGTTTGTCATTTCTGTAAAATGTATTCTGTTTAAAAAAAAAAAAAAAAAAAAAAAAAAAGACCAGGAAACCTAAGATTTGCCTATTTTCTAGAAACATGTACCATTCATACTACATATTTACCCTTAGACACACCTAATAAACAGTTTGAATCTCTGATGTATATATTGGTTTCAGTCTGTGTAGATGGTATTGCAAGCCTGGGTAATGTCCTGTTCCTGGTGGGTGTGGGCAGTCTGTAAGGTTTTTAACATTCAATTTTAGGCAGTTTTTCCCTCCCTCTTAAGCATGTGTTATCCAATGTTATGCAACAGACTTTACCACAGAAAGTCACTTTTAAGTGTTAGCAACATTACTTTTTTAATGCAGTAAATTCATCTGTAAATATTTTTTGTGTAAAATTTGACAGAAAGGTATATTTACTACACTGTAAATACATGTGACAATATATTGTATTATTTTGCTTTTTTGTAAAGCAGTTAGTTGCTGTACATGTATAACATAAAAAATTTGAATATTCTAGTGTTAGTAATTGTTAACTTCTCTCCTTCCTGCTGTTGAGTATGTCATTTAAATGAAAAAAAAAAAAACATGATGCTGTGTTCTAAAAACTTTCACTGTGTATGATATATTATTTCCTTTCGGGCCATACAGTTTCAGCTGTTCCTTTACTCACTATCCTGTTAATATTGTAAGCAAGTGTATGCCAGCAGGAATAAAACTGCCACCGCCAGCCAAACTGGCACCTAGATACAGTTAGCAGATATGATTTATCATAACTGTTTTCTCCCCAATGTTCCCTCATGTATGTACATCCCCTTTTTTGAAGTAAAATGTAAATTCAACCTGCTATCACGTGTCTTTGTAATTATTACTATCCACTTTTTTTTTATTTACAAGTTTAAATCAGTATTTTTTGCTATAAAATTCTTATAACCCCAAACATATTATATATATGTGCCGGCCACTAGCTGAGGGAAAAAAAAAAAAGATACCGGGGTTATGCATGATCTCTTCAGCCTTAACCCCAGTAAACCACAACGTGTATATATATATATTGCAGTTGGCAAGTCGCTATCATGACAATCGGCTGTGATAAATAACTATCTAATCTCTAGTGGCAATATTTCATTACCAGAATGTCCTGTTTTGACAAACTGGCATAGCCATCAGTGTCACATTGATAAATTCTCTACAATGTACACTTAAACTGCAAATGCAGTTGCAGTGACACTTATTATTGCCTTTTGGGAGAGGGATTTGACACATTCAGTCCGCTTCAAGTCCGGACACTTTCATGCCCTTCCTGTCCAGGCCAGTTTTCAGCTTTCAGTGCCATCACACTTTGACAATTGTGCGATCATGCAACACTGTACCCATATGAATTTTTTTGAGACAGATAAAGCTTTATTTTGGTGGTATTTATTCACCGAGGTTTTTTTTGCTATATAAATGCAAAATTTTATAAGAAAAACACTTTTTTAAAAAATGTTTGGACTTTTTCAAATAAATATTTGCTTCATAAATCTTGGCAAATTATATTCATGTTAACTTTTTAGTAAAATAAATAACCCAAATTAGTTTCTAACCAAAAATTATAATTTTTCAAAAACATTTTTTTATTTTTTTTATTTGTTTTGTTTTTTAACATACTGTCACCCTAACAGTGACACTGTACTACTTGTGGGGGGGAGATGAAGAATTTTGTATATTTTTTTTTTTACACTGATTGCTTTTACACCCATGAAGGCTGTAAAAGCAACCATTTCTCCTTCTCTCTGGTTGCATTTTTGTCACATGGTGCAAGGCTGTTGTGAATAGCTTTGTACTATGTGACCTCTGTGACCATTCATAGATTTCACAAGTAGTAAGCAATGATGTCAGGAAGTGACATCTTGCTTACTACTGTTCATGTGATCACTGATTGGCCAATCAGTGATCACATGATTGGGACCTCACACAGAAATCGGTGTTCTGCCGTGTCCTCCGGCTGTGAATGCGGCTGCTGTTTATGTACATGGGCCGGACAGGAAGTGGTTAAAAGGATAAGTTCACCTTTTGGACAAAAATAATAATTGCACATTTTTTTTGCAGGTAAAAAAATGTGCATTTATTATTTTTGTTCAATGGAGCCTGGAAACCATTGCACCAGCAATCAGTAGATCACTGATGCCATGCAGGTCTCCTGCAGACCTGTCAGTATATCTGCTTGCCATATGGATTGTACAAGCAAGCAAATGTTCTGAGAGGAAGCTTCAATGAACTACCATGGCACGCCACAGCGTCATGGTAGTTCATTGAAAACTACAAACCCACAACCGCCAAGGCTGTCGGAACTTGCAGTTCATTCATGGAAGTCAATGAATGATGCGGCCATGTGGGCGGAGCCCCGCATGGCCACACTGGTTTCAGATTTTACATATCTGTCGGGGGGGGGGGGGGGCAGGCGTGGCTGCGGTTATAGGAACATGTAACATGTTCCAAAGGTGAACTTCTCTCTTAACCTGCATACTATGGTACCGTCTGGTAGACATGAAGTAGTTGAAGCTCATCTTTTCAATATTAATGTTGACAAAGCTGTCACTGCAGCACACATTGAGATCAGTGCATGTGGATGAGATTGGTCTCCTGGGAATTGTAAATGACATCACCTACTCTGATTGACTGGACTATACACAAGTGACAGGTCTGGCTCTCGAGTAATGTTAGTGTATGGAAAGCAGTCAGAGGACTACAGCTTTGACTTTTATACTATGAATCAAAATATACATGTTCTTAACCACTTGCCTACAGGACACTTATACCCCCTTCCTGCCCAGGCCAATTTTCAGCCTTTCATTGCTGTCACACTTTGAATGACAATTGCGCAGTCATGCAACACTGTACCCATATGAAATTTTTATCATTTTTTTGTGACAGAGCTTTCTTTTGGTGGTATTTAATCACCTCCTGGATTTTTTATTTTTTGCTAAACAAACCAAACTGAAAATTTTGAAAAAAAAAGTTTTTTAATTTTTGTTATAAAAATTTTGTAAATAAGTGATTTTTCTCCTTCACTGATGTGCGCTAATGAGGCTGCAGAGATGGGCACTGATAGGCTGCACTGATGAGGAGGCACTGGTAGGTGGCATTGACAGGCATCACTGATGGGCACTGAAAGGCAGCACTCATATATGGCACTGTTAGGTGGCACTGATAGGCAGCACTGATTGGCATTGATAGGTGGCACTGATAGGTGACACTGAAAGGCAGCTCAAATGGGCACTGATATGTGGCATTGATGTGCACTGGTAGGCACTAATATGTGGCATTGATGGGCACTGGCAGGTGGCATTGATGGACACTGACAGGTGGCACTGCTGGGGATACACTGATCATCAGTGCCCTGATGATCAGTGTACATGTTTCCTCTGAGGGATGCCGATTACCGGCGCTCCACTCCTCACGAGATGTTGACGTGACAGCTCGTGAGAAGTGAAATAACGATAACCGGCATTTCCCTATTTACATGCGATCAGCTGTGATTGGACACAGCAGATCACATGACCGAGCTAACATCTTCGGCTCTTTCCGTTGATCCGAGGGACACAGCGCACCACCAATCACCATGCCCCCATATCCGTGCATGCGCGGTTAGAGTGGGATGATGTTCTCCCAGTATGAGAGAACCACCTTGCGCCCGTCATTACCTTATATGGCGGGCGGGAGGAGGTTAAAGAAGCTATATGTTTCAACTAATTTTGCTAGAGGAAATATACCCTTGTAAAGCACTCAGAAAGCTTTATATGCAGGTAGGATAAACGTTACAATAAATGGTGATAAGGAAACAGGTCCTAAGGGAAATGTTGACATTTCCACTTGAAAATTCTTGTTGCCTGATTATCATGTTGCTCTAGTTAACCCAATGTGTTAACTTACTGAACTGGAACAAATACATACAGTGGATATAAAAAAGTCTACACACCCCTGTTAAAATGTCAGGTTTCTGTGATGTAAAAAAATTAGACAAAGATAAACCATTTCAGACCTTTTTCCACCTTTAATGTGACCTATAAACTGTACTCTGTAACTCAGTTGAACAACAAACTGAAATCGTTTAGGTGGAGGAAAGTAGAAATAAAAAAAACTAAAATAATATGGTTGCATAAGTGTGCACACCCTTAAACTAATACTTTGTTGAAGCACCTTTTGATGTGATTCGAGCACTCAGTCTATCAGCATTGCACATCTTGACTTGGCAATATTTGCCCACTCTGCCTTGCAAAATACTCCAAATCTGTCAGATTGCGAGGGCATCTCCTGTGCACCCACATATTTTCGATTGGATTCAGGTCTGGGCCTTTCCAAAACTTTCTTCTTCTTCTGGGGAAGCCATTCCTTTGTTGATTTGAATGTATGCTTTAGGTCATCATAGTGAAAGATGAAGTTCCTCTTCATGTTCAGCTTTCTAGCAGAAGCCTGAAGGTTTTGTGCCAATATTGTCTGGTATTTGGAACTGTTCATAATTCCCTCTACCTTGACTAAGGCCTCAGTTCCAGCTGAAGAAAAACAGCCACAAAGCATGATGTTGCCACCACCATGCTTCACTGTGGGTATGGTGTTCTTTTGGTGATGTGCAGTGTTGTTTTTGCACCAAACATACCGTTTGGAATTATGGCCAAAAAGTTCAGCCTTGGTTTCATCAGACCTTAACACATTTTTCCACATGCTTTCGGGAGACTTCAGATGTGTTTTTGCAAAATTTAGCTGGGCTTGGATGTTTTTATTTGTAAGAAAAGGCTTCCATCTTGCCACTCTACCCCATAGCCCAGACATATGAAGAATACGGGAGATTGTTGTCACATGTACCACTCAGCCAGTACTTGCCAGATATTCCTGAAGCTCCTTTAAAGTTGCTGTAGGCCTCTTGACAGCCTCCCAGACCAGTTTTCTTCTTGTCTTTCCATCAATTTTAAAGGGACGTCCAGTTCTTGGTAATGTCACTGTTGCGCCATATTTTCTCCACTTGATAATGACTGTCTTCACTGTGTTCCATGGTAAATCTAATGCCTTGAAAATTCTTTTGTACCCTTCTCCTGACTGATACCTTTTAACAATGAGATCCCTCTGATGCTTTGGAATCCCTCTGCAGACTATGGCTTTTGCTGTAGGATGTGACTAAGAAAATGTCAGGAAAGACCTACTAGAACAGCTGAACTTTATTTGGGATTAATCAGAGGCACTTTAAATGATGGCAGGTGTCTACTGACTCCTATTTAACATGATTTTGAATGTAATTGCTTAATTCCGAATACCGCTACATTCCCAGTTATAAGAGGGTGTGCACACTCATGCAACCGTATTATTTTAGTTTTTTATGTTTACTTCCCCCCCCCCCCCCAAAAAAAAAATAAAAAAATTCAGTTTTTCAACTGAGTTGTACAGTTTATAGGTCACATTAAAGGTGCAAAAAGTTCTGAAATTATTTATCTGTCATTTTTGTTACATCCCAGAAACCTGATATTTCAACAGGGTGGGTAGACTTTTTATATCCACTGTAGATCAGGATGATAAATTCACTTACTGTACAACGAGTGCAAAAACCTCTAACCATGAATTTGAAAATAACAGTAAAAGCAAGCAATAAGGTGGTATGAATGAAGTCAATATAAATGAGTAAACATAAAATCACCTATAAGTAATAAGGTAGCCTCCCTAGCGGTCTGATTATGTCAGTATTTCTGTGCTCAAAGCGGTACATTTTTTTGCATGGAAATATGTATTTTTTTTATTGTAGGCCTGTAATTTTTAGGAATAACTCACTGAAATCTTTCCGAACAAGAGTCTAGTAAACATCCCGGGTATGTTAAAGTTTGAAACACGAAATCATAAATTATAATTTAATAAATAATCATAAAAAATAATATAATAATAAATTTAATTCAATAATATAATCAAACCAAAAACACTGAAATTTGAAATATAGCACCAAGTTAGCACATTGCTGAGCAAAGTCGCAAAATCGTTTTCAGTGTCTGATGACGAATTTCCCCACGAATCATCACTCAATTCTGCAAGTGGTTCTAATTTACTATCGCTGTTCTCTAGCTGGTCTAAAACCGCTTTTGACCTAAAGGGACACATTTTGGACACCATGGACGTTTCTGAGTTTCCAGGCAGAAAGAACGGTAAAAATGCAGGCAGGGCACAGGACAAAGCACTAGGGACAAGATGTATGTGAAATGCTTTGATACACTAAAAATCACACAGTAAAACATTACTGTATTTAGTGAAATGTCACTTTTTCAAATTTTTTAATTTCCCGCCGTTCTGTCCCCGTACGTCCTAACGTCGCAGGGAACGGAACCTGGAAGACAGATGCCGGCATCGGCCGGAGGACATTGCCGGGGACACTGCAGGAGGGACAGCGCGGGAGCGCAGGACAAGGTAAGAAAAGAACAGATCCCGGAGCAGCACTGCAGGGTATTCCCGAGTCTAGCTCGGGGTTACCGCTTGTGGTGCTGAAACTTTACCCCGAGCTACACTCGGGAATACCGCCAGGGAGGTTAAAGCCCTAAGCCAAAAACCTTATATAGATATAAATCTAAATAATGATGTGATAATAAACGTTCACTCCCAAGAAAAATGTTCAGGGCTCATGATCTCCAAATAATATGAGATCATAAGCACAGGGTACACCCACAATAGCTCATTCCAGGGTAAGATGATAACCTTCACGCCCGGGGTCCTTCACTCACTGTCCAGAACAGTGGTTCTTAACCTTTTTGGAGGTACTGAACCCCACCAGTTTCATATGCGCATTCACCGAACCCTTCTTAATTGGAAAAATAAAATATGATTTTTAAAATTCAAAACATAGGTATATATTTATACATAGGTGCACAAAATGAACAAAACCATTAAAACATGATTTTCACACAAAAACAAAATAATGAATATTTACCGCAAATCAGTGTGACTTCTGCTGTTGTCTTTCAGAGGCCAGTTCAGAAATGCGCGGCATTACCTTGGCAAGTGCCACTCTCATGTCATTTTCGCAACAAAGTCTGTTCCTTTTCTTCGTCTTTATGTCCAGCATCCTCGAAAAGGATTGCTCGCAAAGATATGTTGTAACAAACGGTATGAAAATTCATCCCATATAGTAATTCATCCCCCCTATAGTAATTCATCCCCCCATATAGTAATTCATCCCCCCTATAGTAATTCATCCCCCATATAGTAATACATCCCCCATATAGTAATTCATCCCCCATATAATAATTCATCCCCCCTATAGTAATTCATTCCCCATATTAATTCATCCCCCATATTAAGTCCCCAAGTCCCCCCTGTGTCAATTCACTTACCTTTGCTCCGCGCGTTCCTCTCGCTGTATTCCCGCGCCGTTCCGGTCTTCAGGGCGGACTGTGAGAGGAGCCTAGCTCCTCTCACCTTCGTCACGCTGCCCCGCCTACACACATCCTGACAGCCAATCACTGGCTATCAGGATGTGAGTGGCAGCGAGACTGGCCAATCATTGCATTTGAGTCCCTGCCGCCCGAGAGGAGGGAGGGGAGCGGGCGCCCGGCACACAAGAGCCGCGGCTTGCCGACCACTGGGCTAAGCGATGTTGCATGACCACCTGCAGCCAATGATGGACAAGCGGGGCATGTCATCACAAATCATATGAGTCGGGTGTGGGTCACCTCCGCCAAACCCCCGAGACTGACTCACCGAACCCCTGGGGTTCGATTGAACCCAGGTTAAGAACCACTGGTCCAGAAAGTACAATTATCCGCAATAATGTTCAGAAGAAAACACAAAAGACCATGACGTGATATTTCTAAAAAAAACACAATTTCTTCTGTACAAGAAATGTCTTCAGAGGAGAGAAAGAAAGGCCACTGACGTCTCAACAGTGTTTAAATAGCCTTACAAATGAAGGAAACCAGCTGAAAATAATGAGAACCGGAATACCACCGAACTGGTAGTGATGAACTACTGATAACACAAAACAAAAACTGTATATACCGTACTCGAAAAAACAATATCAATGGTAAATTTTAAAAAAGGACGGGCTATTCATTACCCAAATAAAAACAAACAAAACGGCCATTATATTGGAGTCCATAAACATAATGACAAAGGCCACATTTATGCAGCCCTTTGGAACCTTTTTGGATGTCAAATATCAAAATATGAAAAACAGAACATATTTGGTTTTACGGTACTCTGCTACAACCAGCGAAAAATATGACGCCTAAGAATAACCAGCATCAACTACAAAAATGATAAAAATTACATAAACCTACAAATTTACATAATACATTGATAAAATACAATAGTAAGGGACTATTAAATTAGGTTTTATCAAGACCAGATTCACTACAAAAAATAATCATAACAATATTATAGGTAAAAAAAAAACAGTAATAGGTAATACAGATAAAATACTGGGTATTTTGGGGGGTTTTGCTATCTATCTCTGATTAGGAAGATTTCCCTTTCCTTCCTGGCCCACAGCCACAACAGGAAGAGGACACCAGAACTAGTGGCCCAATTAGTAGATTTCCCCTCTATTGACAACTCAAAATTTGGGATTTAGGTGTCCATTTATGAACCAGCGGTAATAGATCGCTGCTCAGTTCTCCGGCATTCTCGGAGAACACAGTTCTCCTGTGAATGCAGTTTATGAAGCAGTTCTCCGAACGAAGGGAGAACGATCTCCAAACGCTGGAGAACGGTCTACAAACTCTGGAAAACGGCTGATTTTACTATAATCTCGCGAGATTACAGTAAAAGATCAGTTTACTAAACAGAGGTAAATTATCTCTGCTTAGTTTGCGGTCCCTCTGATTCTCCAGCTCTGGGCTGGAGAATATGGAGGGAGAACACAGATCTCCAGAAAAGGGCTGACATGATCTCCTGAGTGTCATAAACTGTGAATGACCAGAGAATATCTGAGATCTGTTGAATCGCAGCTATTCTCTGTGTCATAAACGGACACCTTAATTTTGACACTCATGAGAATTGTTATCAGGGCAAATAGAGCAGGTGAATATCCCTTTAATACGTATAAAAAGGCTTAATAGACACAGCCAAAAAAAAAAAGGAAAGTTGCCTCACAGGTCAAATGTGGTTTAAAACACCACTGATTTTATTAGGCAAAATATGAAACATACAAAAATGTAGTTTATCCACATCTGCATAACACTGTTGTCATAGTTACAAGTAAAGGTTACAATGTAATGGTTAAATTGCATGTCAACCATTACCTGTAATTGCGACAACAAGGTTGTTTAGGAGTTGGTTAGGTCTCCAGCAGCATTGTAATTACTTCCCAACCTTATGATATTGTCACCTGAGTATGGTCCAGATCTTTCCAGGAAGGTATTTTATCACAACACTGTCATTTTTAAAGGGGTGAGGAGTTGTGGATATGCCCTATTTGTGTATGTTTGATATTCTGCCTAATACAGGTGCATCTCAATAAATTAGAATATCATCAAAAAGTTAATTTATTTCAGTAATTCAGTTCAAAAAGTGAAACTCATATATTATATAGACTCATTACACACAGAGTGATATATTTCCAGCATTTCTTTCTATTAATTTTGATGATTAGGGCTTACAGCTAGTGAAAACCCAAAATTCAGTATCTCAGAAAATTGCTAAAGAAGCTGGCTGTTCAGAGTGCTGTATCCAAGCATCTTAATGGAAAGTTGAGTGGAAGGCATAAGTGTGGTAGAAAAAGGTGCACAAGCAACAGGGATAACCGCAGCCTTGATAGGATAGTGAAGCAAAGGCCATTCAAGAATTTGGGGAGATTCACAGGGAGTGGACTACGGCTTGTGTCAGTGCTTCAAGAGCCACCACACAGACAGATTCCTTGTGTCAAGCCACTCCTGAACCCGAGACAATGTCAGAAGCGTCTTACCTGGGCTAAGGAGAAAAAGGACTGGACTGTTGCTCAGTGGTCCAAAGTCCTCTTTTCAGATGAAAGTAAATTTTGCGTTTCATTTGGAAATCAAGGTCCCAAAATCTGGAGGAAGAGTGCAGAGGCACAGAATCCAAGTTTCTTGAGGTCCAGTGTGAAGTTTCCACAGTCACTGATGATTTGGGGAGCCATGTCATCTGCTGGTGTTTGTTCACTGTGTTTTATCAAATCCAAAGTCTGCACAGCCCTCTACCAGGAAATTCTAGAGCACTTCATGCTTCCCTCTGCTGATCAGCTTTATGGAGATGCTGATTCCATTTTCTAGCAGGACTTGGCACTTGCCCACAATGCCAAAAGTGTACCAATACCTGGTTTAATGATCATGGTATCACTGTGCTTGATTGGCCAGCAAACTTGCCTAACGTAAACCCCATAGAGAATCTGTGGGGTATTGTCAAGAGAAAGATGAGAGACACCAGACCCAACAATGTAGACAAACTGAAGGCCACTATCAAAACAACCTGGGCTTCCTTAACACCACAGCAGTGCCCACAGGCTGATAACCTCTATGCCACACTGCATTGATGAAGTAATTCATGCAAAAGGAGCCCCAACTAAGTACTGAGTGCATACTATATTGTACATGGATATACTTTTCAGTAAGCCAACATTTATGTATTAAAAATCCTTTTTTTTAATTGGTCTTATGTAATATTCTAATTTTCTGAGATACTGAATTTTGGATTTTCATTTTGTGTAATAAATCTATATAAAATGAGTTTCACTTTTTAAATTGAATTACTGAAATAAATTAACTTTTTGATGATATTCTAATTTACTGAGATGCACCTGTAAAAACAGTGGTGTTGTAAACCGATTTTGGCCTGAGCAGTAACATTCTTTTTTTTACTTTGTCTATTAAAGTGACACTAAAGCTTTGGGTGTTTTTTTTTTTTTTTTTTTTTTTAATAACACATGTCTATACTTACCTGCTCTGTGCAGTAGTGTTACACAGAGCAGTCCAGATCCTCTTCTTTTTGGGTCCCCGCTGGTGCTCCTGGCTCCTCCCCTTCAAATAATGCCCCCCAGGAAAAGCCGTTAGCCCTGGGGGCACCACTGCATGCTTGTCCCCGAGCCGCTGCTCTATGTGTCCATAATATGATATAGAGAGCCATGGCTCAGCCCTGTCCCCGCTCTCTCCTCATTGGTTCACTGGCTGTGAGTGAGCCCATTGGCCCCCGCTGTTGTCTCAGTCAATGAGGAGGAAAAGTCACCAGACAGCAGAGGCTGTCGAGAACACCGCTGGATTAGAGGGAGCTCAGGTAAAGATGGGGTGGCCGCTGCACACAGAAGGTTTTTTTATCTTCATGCATACATGAAGGTAAAAAAAACTTGAGCCTTTAGAACCACTTTAAGCCTTTTTTTGCTAATTGTACTGGAACTTCACTCTCTCTATCAACATTGACTCTTCTGTATCCCTCCCCCCCCCCCCCCGCTCTCTCCTAACTGTCTCATTGGCTGTGATTAACAGCAGCAGGAGCCAATGGCTACCTCTGCTGTGTGAGCCAATGAGGAGAGAGAGACTCAGCTCTCATGCACATCGCTGGATTGACATGAGGCGCAGGTAAGTATTAGGGAGGCCTAGGTGGGGAGCTGCACCCATAAGGTTTTTTTTACCTTCATGCATAAAATGCATGAACATAAAAAAAAGCCTTCTGCCTTTAGAACCACTTTCTCTATGGAACACTATACTACAAAATACTCTCACAAATGCGGGCCATTGATTGCAAACAAGATTTGTTAATTTGCACACACACAAAAAGTATTTTTCCTAACAAATTAATTCAAGAGCATGTTGCAAAAATGAATACACCCCAATGAAAGTCTTAGGAGCAAAGCTAAATTTTAGACAACAAAATCCTAATTAACAAGAATCCAACTACAGGTGAGTCGAATTATTCATTAAACAGGTGTCCAGCAGACAGTTGTTTATAAAAGGGCGCTACTTAACAAAGAAAACCCCTTCCCATTTTATGCTGTCAGCAATGGCACCACATGGAAGAGAAATGACACAAGGACTGAGAAAGAAAATAATTTCTTTACACAAGAAAGGTGAAGGCTACAAGAAGATCAGCAAAGCTTTACATATCAGCCAAAACTGTAGCAAAAGTGATACAAACATTTAACAAAGATGGAACTGCAACCATTTCACAGACATGTCCAGGCTGTCCATGCGTGTTAACACCTCGACAGGAGCGTCTTCTGATGAGAAGGATTGAAGAAAAACGCCATGCAAGTTCACTACAGTTCTCCGTGCCCTTGGTCATCGTGCACTTTTCCAACATGAAAATGATCCAAAACACACATCTAAGGCTACTTTTGCATTTCTGAAGAAGAACAGGAAGAAAGTGATTCAGTGGCCAAGTAGGTCTCCTGATCTGAACCCAATCGAACACCTATGAGTAAATTAAGTTCAGCATCCCTCTCCATCCAGCATCCAGTCTCTAAAAGAGGTTTTTCTTGAAAAATGGAAAAAGATAGATGTTGCAATATGGCGCCAACTTGTTCATTCCATGCCTAGAAGACTTGGTGCTGTTCTTACAAATCATGGAGGTCATACAAAATATTAGATGGAGTAGTTTTTGTTGTGGGGTGTATTCATTTTTGCATCAACTAACTTGAGTAAAGCTGAAGTATTTGTAATGTAAGTTATATTAGTAAAGTGTTACTAAACCCAGGACCCTGCATTCACTATATCTGGTCTCCTGCAGTACACACAACATGGAAATGCAATTATTTTAGTAAATATAAACTGCTAAATACCTTTTCTCATCAGCAGTTAGAGCAGTCTTGTGACTTCAGCAGAGCACTAGTTAAAACTTGTAGGAGAAATTTTCTTTCTGCTCTATGAGGATGTGAAAGTCCTGACCTTCTGTCTGATTGGCCCTGTGCTGATCACATGCACTCTCCCAAGAAAAAAAAAACTTTCTAGCAATTCACACCAAACTGATCATGTGCATGTGACTACAGGTTCAGTCTGTATCAGGTGGTCATTTCAACAGGAGGAGGGGCAGAGAAGACAGGATCAAACAGCCTTTTTACACAATGCAGAGGAATAACCCCTTAGGTTCCACAGTGAGTATAACAAGCATGCTTTACTGCATATACAGACTGATTTTACTGTTGTAGGTTTAGTAACACTTTAAGCTTACTTTCATGTAATGAGCTAAACAAATGTTCTAGAAAACTCAGTTTTGTCAAAACTTTGGAAATTATTCTTGTGTTCATTGAGATGTTCATTAACCTCCCTAGCGGTTTGATTATGTCCATATTTCTGTGCTCAAAGCGGTACTTTTTTTGCATGGAAATATGTATTTTTTTTATTGTAGGTCTGTAATTTTTAGGAATAACCCACTGAAATCTGTCTGAACACTAGTCTAGTAAACATCCTGGGTATGATAAAATTTGAAACACGAAATCATAAATTATAATTTAATAAATAATCCAAAAAAATAATATAATAATAAATTTAATTCAATAATATAATCAAACCAAAAACACTGAAATTTGAAATATAGCGCCAAGTTCGCACATCACTGAGCAAAGTCGCAAAATCGTTTTCAGTGTCTGATGACAAATTTCCCCACGAATCATCACTCAATTCTGCAAGTGGTTCTAATTTACTATCGCTGTTCTCTAGCTGGTCTAAAACCGATTTTGACCTTAAGGGACACTTTTTGGACACCATGGACATTTGTCAGTTTACAGGCAATAAGAACAGTAAAAATGTAGGCAGGGCACAGGACAAAGCACTAGGGACAAAATGTATGTGAAATGGTTTGATACAGTAATGTTTTACTATGTGATTTTAGTGAATGTCACTTTTTGTCATTTTCAAATTTCCCGCCGTTCCATCCCCCGTACGTCCTGACGCTCACAGGGGACGGAACCCAGATAACAGATGCCGGCATCCGCCGGAGGACATTACAGGGGACACTGCAGGAGGGACATCGCGGGAGCGCAGGACAAGGTAAGTGAAGAACAGATGGCGGAGCAACTTGCATGGTAAGCCCAAGTGTAGCTCGGGGTCACCGCTTTTGGTACTGAAACTTTACCCCGAGCTACATTCAGGAATACCGTCAGGGAGGCTACAATTGTACTTTTCAGAAGGGGTGTACTCATTTATGTGGAGCACTGCATATAAAAAAAAAGTGGCATTTTTGTTTTTTTAGAAAATAATAGGGAAATCATGTTCCTGCAGTTCCTGACTGCTCATGCCCAGCCTTTGGGTTCTTTCTTTTATTTCTCACTAGAGAAGTTTTAGTCTTGCTGTAGTCTTAATATTCTACTTTGAAGTATAAGCTCCTTCTAGTGGCTTCTGTAATCACTTAGGATTTGAGGTACAGGATTCTCTTCACCAGAATCCCAATAAATTGGTGGGAGAAAATAAATCCACCAGTATTCATCCAAAATTGAGATTTCAATTTTGGTTAGACTGTAGCTAATGTGGTTAATTGGTTCCATTAAAAGACAACCCCCACCAATTCAATTTGCAAAGAAATTGTATTTAAAGGCATAATGCTAGTTGAAACAAATTTGGATCACACAATAATTTGTACAAGCGATTATAACTAAAAACCTGAGACAGAATCATATAATCCCACCCAAATAAATCATACCTTCTGATAATAAGGATTATACATTTCAGCAGAAATGTCTCATGGCTGCTGTCACCTACAGGAGGCGGATCCCTTCGTGCGTGTGCACGAAACACGTCAGAGAGGAGCCTACGTGCTGACGTCAAGCCACTGCTTCCATATTGATGATCCAGCGGCCATCTTTGTAACTGGGTTACCCTGTTTTATTGCTCCACGTGGATGCTTCATATACTTGATAACAATACTGCACCATAAGCGCTTTCTTTCTCTGGGCTCTGTTTGTGAGCTGTTCCCTTCAAGGTGGGGCAAGTTTTATTGCTGAGGATTGAGCGATCTGTTGGGAGAATCTCCTGTCTCTGCAGCATGAGAGCTCTGCATTTCCTTTGCTTATACCTGGCGGTGGTTAAGGCTGACCTGCTGGAGAAGTTTTTATTACTGTTCTTATTGCGCATTAAATATGTGCTTCTGATGAGTGCATTAGAAGGAAGAATTTGTCATGGATTCACCTATCACTTGATGTCACAATCAATTTTTGGACACTATAAAAGAATTTGATCATTGGTCATTCAATCATTTCATTTATCTGTATCATTTATCTATTTGCTCAATTAAGTCCCTATTCATATGTTGTCACCATAACGCTGCACTTTATTCATTTATAATACCTATCTATATATTGTCACCATAGCGCTGCACTTGATTCACATATAATATATATTATTTGCCCGCCTAAGTCACCATTTATATGTTTATATTATAGCGCTGCACCATAGTGCTGCAATTTCTTTTATGTCATTCGTTATAGCGCTGCACTTTCTTTTTACCAGGGATGCACCAAAAAGTTTTTTTTTTAAACCGAGTACTAGTACTGATACTCAACTGTTTCTCAAGTACTCGCCGATACCAATATCTAATTTTAGTGTCATCTGACATTTTGTCATGCAAATACAATTCCCGTTGGAATTGCACCTGAACCGCTGAACGAAATTGCACCGGACAGGGCTTTGAAATCACAATGCAAATGCTTAATATCAGCACTGGTACTCATGCAAATGCTTAGTATCAGCACCGGCATCAGTGCAACACTAATGTGGCGAAAGAAAGACAATGGGGGGATTTACTAAAATTGGTGCACACAGAAGTACTCTTTAGAGGATCACTGGATGAGATTGTAAGATTGTAAAGGTTGATACAGGTTAAAAGTACTTCTCTTCCCCAGGCTTGTGAAAGCAAGAGTCAGCAGGATCACGAGTACTCCCACCTTTCTTGTTGCTTTCATGTTGCTAAGTGTTCCCTTCAAACCTCAAGAACACAAAATCCACTGACAAATCTTAATCAACATCAAGGTCCCTAGCTGCAGACTCAAATATCCCTGCACGTTTTTCTGCGTGAAACCTTCTGGGCTCCCTTTAATTCAGTGGCAAATATTCACTAGACTATTCAAGGACGATTAGCCCAGGGAGACATCATCCTGGTTCCCCTTGAAATAGTTCCAAGGATTTATTACAGTCTGTTATGCAGCCTATTTTGGACCTAAGACCTGGTTCACACTAATGCGGTTCAGGAAACGCAGCTAATCCTGTGTGTTTCCCACACTGCATTGCAGTCGCACGACGTCCATGCAATCTGGTGCGGGTGTCAATATTAAATTATTGATACCCCAAAACAGTTTGCAAAACGCAGTGTGATTTCCAGAAATCGGATCACATGGGTGTGAACACCCATGCAATGCGAGTCAGGTGTGGGGAAAAAATTGTCCTGCACCTTTGCTGCGGATGCGATGCGATTTGAACCATACAAATTGTATGGCTCAAATTGCACCTCACAGACATCGCATGTAATTTGCACAGGAATGCAGTGTGATTCCTATGCAAAGTACATGCGGTGTTCCGCACCGCACAAGTGTGAACCTTGACTAAAGGTTCTATTGCCTTTGTTTGCACCCCCCATCCCCAAAAGATCAAATGGAATCAATCTACTCTGTGATGGCTTTTCTTTTACCATTGTGAATTTTTTGGCTTCAGTAGACATCTATGATGTGTAGTTAGACAGCATATTTATTAGCCACCAGTGAGGTTTCCACTTTACCATAGGGGAAAGCCATTACCAGTTTGTAGCTCTCACACTTTCGGCTTGTTTTCAGCACCAAGGTTGTTCACCATGGTATTTGACCCAACGCTAGCACATTTCTGGTTCAATAAATGTTTTCTGATTTTTTTTTTTTTTGCAAACATAACAGAATGCAAATAAATTGTGGAATAGTCAGGAATATAGCACCGAAAAATTCATGCAAAAAACAAGGGTAATAAAGTGAATTGTCTCTTAGATTGTAAGCTCCCAGGATCAGGGCCCTCCTGACCCTCTTGTATTGAACTGTATTGTTGCTGTATTGTCTCCCGTTATATTGTAAAGCACTGAGCAAACTGTTGGTGCTATATAAATCCTGTATAATAATAATAATAATAATTGATGTTGACATCCAGCTTCAGGTTGCTCTACAACAAGCAAGGCTGATGTATAAAGGAACTACAAATATGTGGTGGCTTGCTAAACAGAATCTTAATATAAATAGTAGTCAGACAGTGGTGATTACGGAATGGAGGAAAGGGAAAGCCAGTATAAGAGAAAAGAAGAGCTGGGGAAAAAGAAAAAGCCAAAGAGCTGCGGTCCAGCCCAATGCTAGCATTTTCATGCTTACAGGGCAAGCCTGTTATAGGTTACCTAGACAACCTACTTTAGTAGAAACAGTCATCAGTGGTCCTATTGACCAACAACATCACTCTTTGAAAGCTAGAGGAGTTAGGTTGGTTATTGAACATGCAGAATTAGATCTCCAAATAAGAAAATCGAACGAGCTCTCAGAGGAGAGAGCAGCTAGCATGAAAGAAAATAACAAAAATGAAGAGCAGCGCTTCAATATAAAAAAAAGGTCAAAGTATGGTAAACATTCAATAAGTGAATATAGAAATTAAAGTTCATCAATGTGCAGTAATGCAAACTAAAATATACTAATATACAAAAATCTTATTATGTGCAACAGATTAGCAAAGTATGTGCAAAACAGCAAAAAAGTGCCAGTGCTCATTCAATGACTATAAGTCCATTAAAAGTCCCATATAACATATACATAATCCACTTTAAGACTCTATTGGTGATGGTGGCTCCCAGTGAGATAAATCACTCGCTGTGCAACAAAGGTGTCATGATCCTTTACCCTATGCACTCACTAGATAGCTAATTCACATTAGCATGTAACAGTCATTTATCCAGGCACATGAGGTCAGTTCTCAGATCTCCACTCAGATAATTTCTGCCCAGCAAAAGCCCTGAAATGCTGATATTCTCGTGTTTCCCACCAGCTATGGCAATGTTCTGCCAACCTCCTGATGAACAATCCACACTTCAAACTGCCAGCCACTTGCCAGGTCTCAGGAACCACTGGCAGAGGCAGTAGATACACTGTCTGTGGAATGGGTATCCCTTGATTTATGCACTTTCTCTTTTAAAGTTGTTACCTCAAGTGGTTCAGAGGATTTAAGTAGTGGGCATTCCAGTGATTGTGAAAGCTCCAAACTGAAGGACCTGGTACCAATAGGCTCTGCCAAAGTTGCTGTCCCACGGTCTGATCTTACACCCTGCTTCTCAGTCACAGGCTTGTTGAAGCTAAGATGCTGAGGAACAGGGAGATCTCAGGCTTTATGATTCCTACCATGCTCAAAGCTTCTAACTCTTCACCTTGCAAGATTTACCACGAAACCTGAAAAGCTTTTTTTTTGTCTGATTCCTTATTTGTTATTTTTAGAAGGTCCCTAAAAGGGTGCTCCGGCTTGTGGTTCTCAGTGGTTTCACCATACTATTGTTCAAGTGTATAAGTTAAAGGATAAGGTACCCCTTTTTCTGCTTCAATAGAGCAGCGAGTGCTTTTTTGGGCCTTTCACGATTCGTTATCTCTCCCATGTTTGTAAGCCTGTGTCTTAGGTTTCAGCCCAAGTAGTACAAGGTGAATTTGTTAGCATCAGCATATGCTAGCCTCAGTCGCAAGATATTACAGTAGGTTTTGTGGGCTCCCACACTGAGCTCTGGTTTGCCTGTTGCTCTTGGGATGTGAACACTTGACTGCTGTTTGAGAACTACTTGGTCATATCCCATGGGTAGGCCTTCCTATTTTGGTGACAAATGTCCGATCCTCCTGTTGGTGACAGTATAACCAATGGCTCAAGAATAAACATTGCTATTTCCTTGAGTATAAGCCAAGAAAGGGATTTTACATGAAATACAAAAATCCCATTTTTAGGTTTCAACACCTCTCAGCCACAGGAAGAAACAAAGATAGCATGGACTCTATCCACCCTGGATTCCCAAGAAACCAAGCTGAGAATGCCAGCATCAGCACTGTAGTGGGATTTGCCCCCTCCTTCCTTTCTCCCTATGGATTCTCCTGGACACTGGGGGTTGCAAGGACTCTTCAGAAACAGATGTGCTTAGCCACGTGGACTCTGACTTTTTATAGGAGCCTTCTTCTCAGCAGCAATCACAGATCCAGTAATTCCCTTCAGACAAGTGTCCTCCTTGCTTTCAAATGTTTGAGGACCATGAAATACCCCCACTGAATGTGTCTGTCTTCTAAATGACCCTTACCCTTATGCTAGATTCTTAGCCCACAAAAAAGACTTTTGCTTTTTGATAATTTTTTTTAAAATAAATTTCAGCTCTTTGGACCTCTGTCTATCTGATAACCTTGTGCATTGGTTTCGGTCATATGTGATCTCACTTCTAGGTGGTGGAGGCTAGCGGCTCCAAGCCTCTTTTTCAGTGCAAAAGAAATAGAGGGGCTTACTTGGGACCAGAAGGTCATGGTCCAGGTATCACAGAAAGAGCAAGGCAAGGGTTTCTACTTGCATGTGTTTGTGATGAAGAACCATTAGTCAAGTTCTGACTTATTCTCAATTTCAAGCCCCTAAACAAGTTGATAAAGTACAAAAAATTTGGGATGGTTTCCATATTTTCTATCAGAACTGTCTTCCAGCAAATTGTCACATGGCAACTATAGATCTAAGGGACACATACTTTCATATACCCATCACACAGAGCTCTAAGAATTTGTTTTCAGCAGGCAATCAGAAAACAGACGGAGGCTCATCGCACTTCCATTTGGTCTCTCCTCAGTCCCAAAAATATTCTCCAAGGTGGTAAGGGCTCCACTGAACCTGCATTCCATCATGATATTTTTTTAACTGGACAATCTACTTTAAACAGCTGCTTTTCAGAATCATTTGATTTTGAACTTTGAGTTCACCCAGAAGTGGCTGGAAGGTCTGGGATGGCTAATCAGCCTGGAAAAGTTGAACCCTCCCAGGTGGTGACCTTCCTAGGTTACATTCTTCACTCTCAAGATCAGAAAATCTATCTCTCAGAAGAGAGAGTGTGGAAAATAGGTCTTCGCCTGGGCATTTGTCAGCAGGGGCGGACTGACAACTCATGGGGCCCCCGGGCAATAGTGGATCACGGGGCCCCTGTGTCAAAATCAAAAAGGTATAAAATTGTTCCACAGAATCTCTGGAGACCTTTGTGCATCTACCTACAAAAGTGAAACAGTTTGTGGTGGTGGAGAAATCACTACAACATAGTAAGGTGTTTTGAATAAGCCTTACTTGTGTTGAAAAGGGTAACCACAGATGCCAGCACCTGAGTGTGGCGGAACCGTTCCACCTGGGCTTCCTCGTGCGGAGCGATGCATCTCAGCCAATGGTCCCCTTTTCTGGCAAGTCTTCCAGCGCTCTGCCAAGGCGGGTATTAGAGCTCAAAGAAAATCCTTCCCCAATATCCCAAACCACGAGTCGGAACTTCATGTAGGGTGAATGAATGAATGCTTTAGTGAACACAGCTCAGTTTATACAGCACATCCTGGCAGTAATCTCTGCCCCCTTCACCCCCACCAGGCAGTCTGGCACCTGGTTTTCCCCACCCACAACAAAACTCTACAGCACAACACAACACAACAGCACAGTATGAAATCTAGGAAAGTGAAAGACTACAAGTTCACATTACCCTAAACAAGCAGTGTAGAATGCCTGTCTACATAACATCTGCTAAACATATACAGCTTTAAAAAGTGTAAAACAGGAAGACCACTTAACAATGGGATAAAACTGGAACAGAAAGGGCAAAATGTTATCACAAAGTTCCTCACACTGAGCACATTTTGAGAACAGTTTAGCCCAAGGTCAGTAGACTTGGGGAGAAGCAAACTCCATTTCAAACTGGAGAATTGAGCGCAGTAGCCAATTCCTTGGTTCTATGGGCAATGATCAGATAATGTCACATGGTATTAGCGCAGTGGTTTTTCAAATGCAACTGTTTTGGAAAAATACGCTTTAATTTTAATGCACAAAACACAACATGGCACTCAACTGTTTGGCAAAATATAAAAGATGATGTTATGCCAATTAAATAGATACCTAACATGTTATACTTTAACCGCCTTCCACCCGCCATATAAGGAAATGACGGGTGCAAGGTGGTTCTCTCATTCTGGGAGGACATCATATGACGTCCTCCCACTCTAACCGCGCGTGCGCGGCTTCGGGGGTGCGCAGTACTGCGATCGGTGGTGCACTGTGTCCTTTGGACACAGCGGATCACGGATCAACGGAAAGAGCTGAAGACGTCGGCTCTGTCATGTGATCAGCTGTGTCACCTATTAGTGCTGCCAATCAGTGCCACCTATCAGTGCCAGTCAGTGCCGCCTATCAGTGCAGTTAGTGCGCCTATCAGTGCTTGTCAGTGCTGCCTATCAGTGCCACCTAACAGTGCCAGTCAGTGCCACCTAACAGTGTCAGACAGTACCGCCTATCAGTGCCATATATGAGTGCTGCCTTTCAGTGCCCATTGGTGATGCCTATCGATGCCCATCTGTGCCACCTACCAGTGCCTCCTCATCAGTGCCCATTAGTGCCACCTATCAGTGCCCATTAGTGCAGCCTATCAGTGCCCATCACTGCAGCCTCATTAACGCACATCAGTGAAGGAGAAAAATCACTTATTTACAAAATTTTATATCAGAAACTAAGAAAAAACTTTTTTTTTTAATTTTCAGTTGTTTTTGGTTTGTTTAGCAAAAAATAAAAAACAGAGAGGTGATTAAATACCACTAAAAGAAAGCTCTATCTGTCTTTAAAAAAATTATAAAAATTTCATATGGTTACAGTGCTGCATGACCGCACAATTGTCATACAAAATGTGACAGCGCTGAAAGCTGAAAATTGGCCTGGGCAGGAAGGAGTTATAAGTGCCCTGTAGGCAAGTGGAATGGCAACAAATTACGGTACTTAAAAATCTCCATAGGCAATGCTTTTAAATCCTCTACAGATTACCAATTTAGATTTACACAGGTGGTCTGGTGCTAGAATACTTGCTCTTGCTATAATGTTCACGCAGATACTTTACATATGTGGTGCAAACATTGTGTACACATGCATGCGTGACCTACTTATGCACCCCCCTTTGGGAGATGAAAGCAGTTTATATTTTTTATTTTTATTTCTTTTATTTACATTTTTTTATTTTTACACTGTCTCTTCAATTTGTTTAATTGCTTTTATGGCTATCAAAAGGGCTGATCTTCATCCCTTGTGATAGTTGGAACAATGACAGGCCAGTAATGGTTTGTTTACATTAGACTGCAAACCAAAGTGACAAAATACTTGCTTCCAGTTTGTTAGATCATAGAAATGATCGTTATGATCCTCGATCATCTCTGTCATCAGCCAACGGAACTGCCACCTTCATTCCTGGGCTCTCTGTGGGAGTCAGATCTCCTGTCAAGTCAAGATCAGGTGCTTGGGAGAAATGTCCTCCCAGCAGTAATCCCTCCCTTATCTAATACATTCTTGCTTATCTTCTCACATACTGTCCTGAAAGACAACTGGGGGAAAACCTGAGTTAGACTTACCAATATCTCTAATTCCTGTAGTCTTCCAGGACAACAGGATTCCTACCCCTCAGTGTGCCATTTGCTGGTGAAATCTGGTGGAAAGAGTGGGTACTTAGACCTGTCTTTACCCAGAGCTAGTATTTGGAAAAGGCTTGACCTTACTGCAGGTGGCGAAGGTCTCCTTCTGTTCCCATGATGGACCATAATACAAACAAAATATGGGTCTTCCACTATCACCAGATCAGCATCTGTAGAGGTAAACAAATGTGTATATAGCCCCTTGTTGGTGTGAGAAGAATTATTAAATGATGAGGATGACTTATTAACCTTTTTTTTCTAGGTGGCTAATGTGGACAAATCGGTTAAAGCAAAGAAAAAGTGTGTAATTGCAAAACCAAGCTCCCAGACTCTTACAATAAAATGCATTTTAAATATGTATTATGGTCATAGCAAGCTCAGAATCCTCTGTCATTATGAAAGACTTTATGATATTCATGCGAAATGAAAAGTCTCAACCTTTCAATATTTCATGTATATTTTTGCACATCTAGGACCCTTCACATCTAAATCTATCCAGCAAGTTAGCAAACCTAGGGCTCCAGGCTCAAGCCCATCCTGAGGGTCACCCCTGACAGCAGATCCTGGAGTTGGAGACTGCGAGTCTCAAATATAGTGGAAGGAGAGAATTCAGTTGCTTTATCCAGGAGAATTCAGTTGCTTTATCCAGGAGAGTCCGTTTCAGATAAGGAAGATGCCAGTGGTGTTAGCGCAGCTTGATATCTTTTTCCAACTGAAGAAACTGATGAGCTATTAAACACCATGAAAAAAAAAAAGATCCTGAAAAAAAGCTGCACGTCTAGGTCTTATAAACAACACTTCCTATTTAATACTAAAGAAGAGTTATTCTTAAAATATTCTAGATTAGACACAGCTCTCTCCTAGGTTTAAGATACAGACTTATTCTTAGAGCATTCTCGTGACAGGAAGATCAAATATTTCACTTAAAAAAGCCTGGGATATTTCTGCTTTTTCTTTAGGCCTAGTTTTGCTTCCATTTGCGTGGCAAGAACTTGGAGAGGCTCATCTATCTTTTCTCCACCAGCACACCACCTCACCAGATCCAGGGATCTTTACTCTTGGTCGCCAAATCAATAGCCTTTCTGACTAGTTCTGCAGTAGAATCCAATAAGGCCACAGCTAGAGTGATGGCTCTTAAAGGGCTATATGGCTCGAGGCCTGGTATGGAAATTTAACCTCCGAAAACAGATGATGTGGAAACCCCTTTGAGGGAAATATGCCTAAAAGTACTGGTCTAGAGGCCATTTTGTCCTGTTCTTTGAAAAAAGGGAAATAAAAGTTCTATACCCAAAAACCCCTTTGTGGTAAAACCAAAAAAAAACAAGCCCCATGCGAATTAATCCCAGTTTGGGCAGGCTACCGAATGAGATTGTCCTTTGAAGAGCAAAGGTAAAGGTGTGCCCTGTTTGCTTCTGATGGTTCCCTCAAAAAGAATAAGTGACACCAGGCCAGGATTAGGAGGAAGGATATCTCTGTTTTACAATCAGAACTAAAAAATTAACAGACAGCCATTTGGTTCCTCCAATTATGAGAGAGGGTTACCGTTTAGAGTTTACAGGTTCCCCACCCAAATACGCTTTCAATACCAATTTCTTGTGAGTCCCAAGGAAAGCAGAAATACTGAAAAGCCTTTTTACACATCTGAAGGAGGCACAGATCATTATGCAGGTCCTAGGAAATCAGCTGTTTCAACAGTTCTATTACCATGTATTTCTCGATCAGAAACCTCCTGGGAATTACAGAATGATTATAAACCTGAGAAGAAATATAAACCATCAAACCCTGTAGTGAAAAGGTGATCAATTCATTACAGATCAAACTGTTTGTCACACTAGCGAGATGTGGAACATCAAAATCTTTGAAAAGGGGATAAGTCCCCAGCAATCCAAATCTTATATCACATAGTGATCTGCTCTTGCTGACAAGGAAAACCCTCACCAATTCCCTCACAGGGGTTCTTTCACCTTAAAATTTTAACCCTTACTACAAAGGTCAAATGCGCATGTTGCTTTAAGTTGGTTCGAAGCCTCAGGCATGAATAATGAACAAAGCATATCCTTTTATAGTGTGTGTCTCTAGAGCACCAAGTGTTATTTCTGTCTGTTGCCTTGTCCCTCTGCTATCTGTATGAGACACTTCTGACAAGCTTTCCTGACACCAAGAGAAAAAAGGTGACAGGGGAAGAAGTTCCAGCACACAGCCTGTGACTGACATCCTCAGCTCTGCTCCTATGTGCTGTGTGAAGGGGGGGGGGGGGTGTCCCTTCCCTCCAATCAGTTCTCACAGCTCTCCTCACTGAACTCTGCAGAGTGTAATTTCAGCTCTTTGCCCCCTTTTTTCTGACAACTCAGACAAGATTTATAAATTCTGGACTTTGAATGCTGATAGAAACATGGAAAAGCATCAGAAGCAGCAGTTGTCAGGGCGGAGCCTGACTATGGCGGCGGCGGAGAGCTCGTGGTAGGAGCTCCCGCACGGGGCTCCTCCGACCGACCCCCCCTTGGACCCTAAAATTCCCCCTTTGAATATGGAGCCCTAGAAGGTAGTGACCTACCTCGACCGGACGGGCTCCCTTGGCTGGGCGGCTGCCCGTGGCAGGGAGAGCTGGGAGCGGAGACCAGTGGAGAGAGGCAGGGATGCTGAGCCTGGGCGCCGTACCTGGTTGCCGGGAAACAAGGAGGCGCGGCCGGGACACGTGACCGGCCGCGGTGCATCTCTGGGAGGCAAGGAAGCCGGCCGCCCGGCCGGAGGCTGACAGGGAGCAGGAGAGACTCCGTTTTGCCGGACGACCTGCTTCCCCCGGAGCCCTGGCAGGCGGTCGATGGTGAGCCTGCCCAAACAACAAAGAAAGAAGAGTCTGGAGGAAAGTCCTGGAGGGTCCCCCTGAGAGGACAAGAGCTGACCCACCAGAGGAGCTGAAGGATGGAGCCTGGAGCCGTCTCACGAGAAGCGTTGGAAGGGTGAGTGAGTCTGGCGGTGGCCCCAAATATAAAAACTGTATAGAGCTGGTGGCAAGCAGGGAGAGAGAGAAAAGGGGGGGACCCCCAGAGAATAAGAATAAAATAAGGAGAAGAACGCAAGGCGCAGGCAAAGGCATACAGAAAGGTGGGAAGACAGAGCCGGGAATTCTATTTCTACACCTTATTGATTTCTTTGTTTTGCAAAGTACAAGTTTATGAGAGAGAAAATAAAAGTTATAGAAGAAATTAAAAATAAAAGTGCAAAAGGAACCAGGCCTAAAGGGACCCAAACGGGGACAATTAAAAAGTATACATCCCAGGGAAATGTGACCCCAGAAAGGCCCCAGAGCAGAAATGACAAAGGAGATTCTGATTTAAGTATGCAAAATAGTCCTAAACAATCAATGGAATTGGATATTAGTAATCAACAAATATCAGAGATAGAAAAAGATCTATAAATCCCAAATAAAAAAGAGATGACAGAAATGTTTAAAGATCTGGAGAGAACAATAAAGCAAGAAATGGTAAATATACGGAATGACCTGGGGCAGTTGTTGCTAAGAGTGGAAGAAACGGAGCAGAAAGTTAAAAACCAGACCCAGATTATTTCCGAATTAGAGAAGAAGATAATTAACATGGAAAAAGTTCAGGAAAAATTGCAGTACAAGGTGGAAATTCAAGAGAATAGAGAAAGAAGGAGAAACACAAGGATAAGAGGGGTTCCGGAAAGTTTAAAAGGAGAAATATTGGAAGAGATGGTTTGCAAAATACTGAACTTTATAATGGGAAACTCTGAAATGGAAAGGACTAATATAGAAGGAATCTCCAGAAACGGGAAACTCCAGGGGAATTATGAGAAGGACAGGCCGAGAGACATACTTGTTAAATTTTATGAATTACAGCAAAGGGAAAGAATCTGGAGGAAAATTAAGGGAAACCAGTAATAAAGTATGGAGAAATGGATATTCAAATATATGCGGACTTGTCATCAGAGACTCTCCGGAAGAGGAGAGCCCTGAGGCCTTTGCTGGAGCAGATGAAAAAACAGAAGGTGCAATATAGATGGGGAGTTCCGGAGTGTTTAATAGGATGGAAAAATGGAATAACAGCCCATTTGAGGTTCCCAGAGGACTTGAGATATTTTTGCGATAGACTTGAAATGCAGAAAATTGAAATAAATGGTTGGGAAGAAGAATCTGGGGGAAATAGATCAAAAAAAGGGGAGAGGTGGAGACGGGTGGAGGGGGGGAGGAGGGGCGGGGAGGGGGAGTGAAGGGGAGAGAAGTTTTTTCTGTGTTTTCTTTTGGTTTTTTTTTTTTCTCTTCTTGCTCCCGTTCCATCGCCTTTTTTCTCCCTTGTCCCTCCAGCTTGACTCCTTTTTCCTTCTATAGAAGTATAAGTAGAGAGGGGGTCAAGGGGGGGATTCGGAGGGAGGGGAGGCTGCCCATGGGAGGAGTGAAGCCCTAAGGGTTAAGTCAAAGGTGGATGTTATTTCCACAAATGATGGTTAGGCAAAGTGAAGACCTAAAAAGAGGGGGGAGAGGGGATTGAGGGGAGTATTGAGGGAGGGGGGGAGGGATAGGGGGAGGGAAAAGGGGAGTAGGATAAAAACGCTCTATAGGAATAAGAAAGAGGAAGGGAAGGAGGAAGAGAGAGATGGTAGGAAAAGAGTAAGATGGAAGAAAATGTCAGGGCTCCCAGGTGTGACCAGAGGTGTGTGGCTGACGCAGGGAAACGCAGACCTCAGATATGTTATAAACAATATAATTTATTAACACTAACAATACAAACATAAACGCAGTGCAATACTAAAACATAATACAGTGCAACCAAACCAACCACCCACAGATAACAGTACATACAAGCAAGCGTCGTCAGGCAGGCCGGGTCAATATCAATAGGGCAGGTAGGTACAGGGGGAGCAAGCGGAGATTGGTCGGGGTCACAGGCCAGGTTCAGCAGGTAGCAAGTAGCGTAGTACAGAGGGTCAGGCAGAGGGATGGTCAGGGTCACAAGCCAGGGATCAGAACAGGTAGCAAGCAGCGTGGTACAGAGGGTCAGGCAGAGGGATGGTCAGGAGCGAGCCGGGATCAGAGCAGGAGAAGTCAGCAGCGGTTCAGAAACAGGATGCAGGACAGACACAGGATACAAGGCCCAGGACAAACACAACACCAAGGCAGAGTCTGTGGGTCTGGCCATCCCTTAAATACCCCAGCATAATCAGTTCCAGGTGTTAGCTGGCTGCAAAGTTGAGTCTCTGATTGCTGGGAGCATCCGCTGGCCAGCCCTGGTACTGCAGATCAAAAGGCAGGTGAGTCCCACCATTGCTGGCCAGTCCATTCCTGACAGTACCCCCCCCTCAAGGAGTGGCCTCAGGACGCTCCAAACAGTCCTAGCTGGGAAAAATGTTCCACCGCCCAGGTCTGGTAACTGGCGGGATATCAAAGACTGGCACACCGGGCAGGACTCCGGGCAGCGGTACACCGGGCAGAGGCACATCGGGCTGGACTCCGGGCAGAGGCACACCGGGCAGAGGCACACCGGGCAGAGGCACATCGGGCTGGACTCCGGGCAGAGGCACACCGGGCTAGACTCCGGGCAGAGGCACACCGGGCTGGACTCCGGGCAGAGGCACACCCGGCTGGACTCCGGGCAGAGGCACATCGGGCTGGACTCCGGGCAGAGGCACATCGGGCTGGACTCCGGGCAGAGGCACATCGGGCTGGACTCCGGGCAGAGGCACATCGGGCTGGACTCCGGGCAGAGGCACATCGGGCTGGACTCCGGGCAGAGGCACATCGGGCAGGACTCCGGGCAGAGGCACATCGGGCTACCAGGCGAAGCAGCAGGCAGCGGGCCACCAGGCGGAGCGGCAGGCACCGGGCCCCCGGGCGGAGCGGCAGGCACCGGGCCCCCGGGCGGAGCGGCAGGCACTGGGCCCCCGGGCGGAGCGGCAGGCACCGGGCCCCCGGGCGGGGCGACAGGCACCGGGCCCCCGGGCGGGGCGACAGGCACCGGGCCCCCGGGCGGGGCGACAGGCACCGGACCCCCGGGCGGGGCGACAGGCCTCGGGCTTCCGGGCGGAGCGGCGGGCGCCGGACCCCCAGGCGGAGCTACAGGTCTCGGGCCCTCAGGCGGAGCGGCGGGCGCCGGACCTCCAGATGGAGCGACAGGTCTCGGGCCCTCAGGCGGAGCAACAGGTCTCGGGCCCCCAGACGAAGCGGCGGGCACCGAGTCACCAGGCACGACAGTGGGCACTGAGTCGTCTGGCAAGACTGCGGGCACCGAGTCAACTGGCGGAACAGCGGGCATCGAGTCAACTGGCGGAACTGCGGGCACCGAGTCGTCTGGCAAGACTGCGGGCATCGAGTCAACTGGCGGAACAGCGGGCACCGAGTCGTCTGGCAAGACTGTGGGCACCGAGTCGTCTGGCAAGACTGCGGGCACCGAGTCAACTGGCGGAACAGCGGGCATCGAGTCAACTGGCGGAACAGCGGGCATCGAGTCAACTGGCGGGACTGCGGGCACCGAGTCGTCTGGCAAGACTGCGGGCACCGAGTCAACTGGCGGAACAGCGGGCATCGAGTCAACTGGCGGAACTGCGGGCACTGAGTCGTCTGGCAAGACTGCGGGCACCGAGTCGTCTGGCAAGACTGCGGGCACCGAGTCGTCTGGCAAGACTGCGGGCACCGAGTTGTCTGGCAAGACTGCGGGCATCGAGTCAACTGGCGGAACAGCGGGCACCGAGTCGTCTGGCAAGACTGCGGGCACCGAGTCGTCTGGCAAGACTGCGGGCACCGAGTCGTCTGGCAAGACTGCGGGCACCGAGTCGTCTGGCAAGACTGCGGGCACCGAGTCGTCTGGCAAGACTGCGGGCACTGAGTCGTCTGGCGGAACAGCGGGCACCGAGTCGTCTGGCAAGACTGCGGGCACCGAGTCGTCTGGCAAGACTGCAGGCACCGAGTCGTCTGGCAAGACTGCGGGCACCGAGTCATCTGGCAAGACTGCGGGCACCGAGTCGACTGGCGGAACAGCGGGCACCGAGTCGTCTGGCAAGACTGCGGGCACCGAGCCAACTGGCGGAACAGCAGGCTTCGAGTCGTCTGGCAAGACTGCGGGCACCGAGTCGTCTGGCGGAACAGCGGGCACCGAGTCATCTGGCAAGACAGTGGGCTCCGAGTCAACAGGCACGACAGTGGGCACCGGGTCATCAGGTATCAGATTGTCTGGCTCGACAGCGGGCATCGGGTCACCAGGTATGACAGCGGGCACTGGGTCACCAGGCATCAGGTCATTTGGCTTGCCAGCGGGCACCGCGTCATCTGGCAAGGCAGTGGGCACCGGGTCACCAGGTATGACAGCGGGCTCTGAGTCAATTGGCACGACAGCGGGCACTGGATCAGGTACCGGATCATCTGGATCAACAGCGGGCATCGAGTCAACTGGCCTAATAGGATCGTCGGGCTGGATCAGTTCATCATGCTGAGTAGCGGCATCAGGCTGAATGCAGGCTTCAGGCTGAATGCAGGCTTCAGGCTGAGTAGAGGCTTCAGGCTGAGTAGAGGCATCAGGCTGAAGAGAGGCATCAGGCTGAAGAGAGGCATCAGGCTGAAGAGAGGCATCCGGCTGAAGAGAGGCATCCGGCTGAAGAGAGGCATCCGGCTGAAGAGAGGCTTCAGGCTGAGTAGAGGCATCAGGCTGAGTAGAGGCTTCAGGCTGAGTAGAGGCTTCAGGCTGAGTAGAGGCTTCAGGCTGAGTAGAGGCTTCAGGCTGAGTCACGGAAGGCAGGTTCACCGGTTTGGATACTGGCAGGATGGTATTGGTTGGAAAGAATTTTCGCTTTTTTCTGGTTTTAACTACTAGAGCACTGCAAGTAAACGCAGGTCTGCAAACGAATGGAGCAGCTGGAGACAGAGAAAAACTGGAGGATGGAACAGGAGAGGGAGCAGTGGCTACAGAGGGCTTTTTTACAGGGTTAAAGGCAGGATAGGTGCAGCGAGTGGGAACAGGGTACTGACATGCGGTAGATAGCCAAGTATACTGGGCTGTAACTGGAGGAGCTGGTGGGAATACAGGAGTAGAGTTAGAAGCAGGACTGGGTTTTTGTAAGCTGACTGGGGCTGGGTGCAACAAGTCTGTCCATGTCTGCAGTAGGGGTTGAACAAAGCTGAGCTTACACAAAGCCTGTCTGACCAAAGACTGCACTGCGTTTATACAATCTCTTAGTGTCTGTGGTGAACATGTGGAATAACGCTCCAGAAAGTAACCCACATCATCCTCTAATAACCACACCAGGGACTCTACCTGGTCTGCACTAAATGGTGGCAAAAATTCATCCCTGCATTCGGGGGAACCAGATGAAACCAACTCAGCACAAACCTCAATCAAAGGCTGCACCTCAGAGAACTCTGTGCCCTGATCTACTAGAACATGAGCGAGCCGTATACATTCTAGTAGTTGATCCCTGGGATACTCCTTCAGAGTTTGATAAGCATACTCCCTGTCATCAAACACTAGCAGATATAAATACACAACCTCATCCAGATCCATCCTTCCCAGCAACAAGCCAAGATGGCTTCCCTGTGCAGCCACTTCTGGTCAGGATTGGCCTTGGTGTAATGTCAGGGCTCCCAGGTGTGACCAGAGGTGTGTGGCTGATGCAGGGAAACGCAGACCTCAGATATGTTATAAACAATATAATTTATTAACACTAACAATACAAACATAAACGCAGTGCAATACTAAAACATAATACAGTGCAACCAAACCAAACCAAACCAACCACCCACAGATAACAGTACATACAAGCAAGCGTCGTCAGGCAGGCCGGGTCAATATCAATAGGGCAGGTAGGTACAGGGGGAGCAAGCGGAGATTGGTCGGGGTCACAGGCCAGGTTCAGCAGGTAGCAAGCAGCGTAGTACAGAGGGTCAGGCAGAGGGATGGTCAGGGTCACAAGCCAGGGATCAGAACAGGTAGCAAGCAGCGTGGTACAGAGGGTCAGGCAGAGGGATGGTCAGGAGCGAGCCGGGATCAGAGCAGGAGAAGTCAGCAGCGGTTCAGAAACAGGATGCAGGACAGACACAGGATACAGGGCCCAGGACAAACACAACACCAAGGCAGAGTCTGTGGGTCTGGCCATCCCTTAAATACCCCAGCATAATCAGTTCCAGGTGTTAGCTGGCTGCAAAGTTGAGTCTCTGATTGCTGGGAGCATCCGCTGGCCAGCCCTGGTACTGCAGATCAAAAGGCAGGTGAGTCCCACCATTGCTGGCCAGTCCATTCCTGACAGAAATCCAATATATAACCTACAATGTAAAAGGGTTAAGCTGTCCAGGAAAGAGATTCAGGTTATTTAAAGAACTTCAACATAGAAAATCCTCAGTGGTATTCTTGCAGGAAACACACCTAGAGATAGAGTCGAAGGTTAGACTGAGGACTAGATATTTTCCAACATGGTTCTATGCGGATTCACCAAGTAAAAGAGCAAAAGGAGTTGCTATAGGCTTCGCAAAAAATATAAGGTTTGAGGTGGAGGAGAGATTGACGGATCTGGAGGGAAGGTATCTATTTTTGAGAGGAAAATTACTGGGAATTGAGTGTATAATAGCAAACATATACAGTCCAAATAAGAGGCCGGAGAGGTTTATGAGAGAAGAGTTGAAGAGATTGATGGATTTTAAAAGCGGGTATATGATAGTAGCGGGAGACTTTAACATCTGTATGGACCCGTGGATAGACACCACTTCCTCTGTGAGGAGGGAGGAAAGCAAATCCTTGAGAATGTTAAAGAAATTAATGCATGAATGTCAGTTGGTGGACATCTGGAGAATTAGGAATATGAAGGAGAGAGATTATACTTTCTTTTCGCACGTTCATGAGACTTATTCTAGACTAGATTATATATTAGTAGAACATTGAGTGATAGAGTTGGTGGTAGAAGTAAAAATTGAAGGAAGTACCCTGTCGGATCATGCCCCAGTTGCAATGAAGTTAAGATGGGGTAGAGAAGGGAAAGAAGGTTATGTATGGCGGTTGAATGAGATCAGGTGGGGTTTGTCTCGGGAAGAGAGGGTAGAGATAATGCTTTGAGATCACTGTTGCTTATACAGGAGGGCAAAAAAGGGAAAACCCCAATGATACTGATGTCGATAGATGCTGAGAAGGCATTCGACAGAGTGAGTTGGGGTTTTATGATGGACACTCTGGAAGCATTAGGAATGGGAGACAGAATGAGAGGGTGGATTGGTGAGTTATACAGAGGGCCTACCGCTACCATAATGGTAAATGGAGGAAGATCAGAGTACTTTAAGATGTCAAATGGTACAAGACAGGGATGCCCATTGTCTCCATTGCTATATGTGTTATCACTGGAGCCCTTATTGTCCATGATTAGGAGGAACATAGACATAAAAGGAATAAAGATAGGTGATAGAGAACACAAGGTAGTGGCTTATGCGGATGACCTGATGTTTTATGTTGGAAACCCTAGAACATCACTTCCAAATCTAATGAAAGCATTGAGGGAGTACGGAGACCTGTCAAACCTAAAAATTAACCCGACAAAGACCGAAATCTTAAACATAAATCTCAAAAATAGTGAAAAAGAAAAACTACAAGAGGAATTCCCTTTCCTTTGGAGAGACAAAGAATTAAAATATCTAGGAATAAAACTATCAGCCTCAAATAAGAACCTTTATAAAGCCAATTATATAACGCTATTAAATGAAATCAAGGAGGAGTTGAGAAGAGTGGGAAATGGAAATCCATCATGGATAGGTCGCATAAATTTGATAAAGATGGTAATAGTCCCCAAAGTATTATATAAATTTCAAATGATCCCAATCAAACTCCCAGAGGCATATTTTAAAGAACTGAGGAAAATGATAATAAAATGTATATGGAGGAATAAAAAGCCTAGAATAGGTTATGAAACGCTGACCAGAAGTAAAGAAAGAGGAGGATTGGGGGTACCAGATTTTAGGAGATATTACAAAGCAGGGATTATTGCAAGAATCTTCGACTGGATTCATAATCCGGAGAAAATTTGGGTTAAAATTGAGAAAGCACTGAGTGGAAAAAGTTTGAGTAATAGTATCTGGGTGCCTGCACAATACAGAGAATTAGAGGAGAGCACAAGCACGTACACTCTTAATGTTCTAAAAGAATGGGATTTATTACACAGACAAAAGGGGTGGGTTTTTAATTCACAACTAATACCACTTAGGAACACAAAATATTTCATCCCGGGAAAAGATAGTATAGCAGGGAAATGGATTATAAACAGGAGGCGCAATTGAGAGATATAATGGTAGGAGAGGAAATGGGGTCGTATAAGGATATGGAGGAAAGAAAGGGTGAAGTCTTTAATAAGATAGATAGACTAAGATATTACCAACTGAAGAATTTCTTTGAAAGCCTTCCAAAACCTATAAGAACTAGAAAAGACTGGAATCCATTTGAGAGAATTTTGGAGTCACGGGGAAATGGTAGACACGGAACGGCAAAAATACACAAGCTATTAATGGAACTTGATATAGACACAAAATTAATGCACATAGAGAAATGGGAAAGAGATATGGGAAGAAAAATAGAGGAGGAGGAGAAGAAGAAGATGTTCACATTAATTGACGAAAATATTAGTATGAGAGAAGTGGAAATAAACTATAAGTGTTTGAATAGATGGCACATTACCCCCTACCTGGAGCACAAGATGAATACGGAAATCTCACAGATGTGTTGGAGAGGCTGTGGAGAGGTGGGCACGTGGTATCATGTGTGGTGGGAGTGTCCAGAAATACAGGTGTTTTGGCGGAGGATAGTTTATTTGATAGAGAAAATCACAAAAATCAATATAGGATTAGATCCAGAAGTATGTCTCCTCCATATCTCAGAACTCTCAGTGAAAACATATAAGAGTTCGGGGATATGGCATTACTTGACAGCAGCAAAGAGTCTGATACCCAGGTTCTGGAAGAAAAGAGAGGTGCCAACTGAGGAGGATTGGATGGCTAGAGTAAATCAGATCTCTGGGACAGAAAGATTGTATTATACGCACGAGGACAAGCTGGAGTTATATAAAAAAAAATGGAAAGGCTGGGAAGAATACAGAGAAAAGGTGAAATATATGAAGAGATAATATTCCTGGAAGCTGGCTTAGAACTGAGATTTAGAAACAACAGAATAATATGGAGTTAACGAGAGTAAAGAGAATGTTGAGCGTGGGGGGTTGGAGGAGATGGGGGGGTGGGGGGGGGAGTGGGGGAGGGCAAGAAAAGAAAGTCATATACAGGGATAATTTATGTAAGAAGAGAAAACATTTGTGATAATTATTTTAATAGAAATGTTGAAATGTTTTGTATATGAATTGGAAAATTAATAAAGATTTATAAAAAAAAAAAAAAAAGAAACATGGAAAAGCCACAGCAGAAAAAAGACCAAGTGACCCATCGAGTATGACCATTTTTTTAAATTCATACATGTTTCTTTTGTTGTTTGTTTTGTCTTTTTACTTTTTTGTCTATTGATAGATCTATGTTTGTCCCAAGCATGTTTGAAGCCATTTACTGTTGAATGACTCACTACCTCTGCTGGAAGTTTATTCCAAGCATCAACTACTCTTTCAGTAAAATAATACTTTCTAAGATTAGTTTTGAACTTTCCTCTAGTTAGTTTGAGCTCATGTCCCCATGTTCTTGATTTTGGTTTCATATTGAAAATACTGCCCTCCTGAACCTTATTCATCCCCTTGATGTATTTAACCACGTCCCACCCGCCATATAGTAATCTCGTTCTGGTAGGATGTCATATGACGTCCTCCCATTCTAACCACACATGCGCGGCTCAGGGAGAGCACTGTGTGGCTATCGGAGGTGCCCTTGGACACAACGGATCACCGATCACGGAAAGAGTCGAAGATGTCGGCTTGGTCATGTGATCAGCTGTGTCTAATCACAGCTGATCACATGTAAACAGGGAAATGCTGGTTATCGGCATTTCTCTCCTCTCGAGCTGTCACGCTGACAGCTCGAGAGGAGAGCCGGTAATCGGCTTTCCGCGGAGGGGACATCTACACTGATCACGAGGGCAATGCCCATCAGTTCCACCTACCAGTGCCTCCTCATCAGTGCCCATCAGTGCCACCTATCAGTGTCCATCAGTGCAGCCTATCAGTGCCCATCACTTCAGCCTCATTAGCGCACATCAGTGAAGGAGAAAAATCACTTATTTACAAAATGTTATAACAAAAACTAAGAAAAAACTTTTTTTTTTAAATTTTCAGTGGTTTTTGCTTTGTTTAAGAAAAAATAAAAAACCCAGAGGGGATTAATTACCATCAAAATAAAGCTCTATCTGTCACAAAAAAATGATAAAAATTTCTGGTGAGCATAGTCTCTCAAAGGCAGAGCAGGCAGCAAAACTCAAAAAAACGCAAAACTCAAAAAAACGTAACATGCTGCTCACTGCTATTCACCTTTAAAACAAAAAAAACACTCATTTGGATGTGGCAAAAAAAAAATCCCACTTCACAATACATAAGAAGTGCAATCCAAATCTCAAAACCTTTTTGAATGGATGCTAATAGTCTGCTGGCCTTGCTTGCTGCAGTTTGGCATTGCATCTTATTGCTGAGTCTGTTATCTACTAGGACACCCAGACTTGGGGACAGAGCCTTTGGGTATCTCACTTACAACTTCATACCATTCAGAAAATATATAATAAAATCAATTAGCACAACCAAACCAAAATAATGTATACTGAAAAAATAAATACAGCAAAAAAATACCAGAAAATATAAATATCTGCAGGTTGCCAGCTCATGAGTTAGCAATTCTCTTAGATTATAATCTGCAATATAAGGATACTGAAAAATTATACAGAAATACTGGAAAATTCTTTTAAATTATAGAGTTCTTGGACCGGTTCTCCTGCCTCAGCCTAAATTTATATCAAATAGCATCCACTTTAAGGGGTATTATAGCCCCTGGAATCCCTGATCCCCCAAAGAGGAGTAACAACTAGTTGTTCTGGTATTGTATTGCCTGAGTTTATTATATGCGATCCCTACTAGCACTGGTTTAAGTGCCAGCTATTGTAAGTGTGATTTTAGCTTTTTAATAAATTGTGGTTCAAACAGAGAACACAAGATTTGTGCCTTCTGCTTTTACTGTACATATGTTTTCCTGCTGTTGAGCGATCCATCCGATGGGGGAGGAAGAATTTACTATTTACATCTAGAGCCATTTTTCCCAAGAGGAGAGCAAGTGCTATATGACCTGACTGGTAATGCAGGGGTCATGTATTTGAGGTGAGCGGCCATCTGATATTTGGTGGTGGAAGCCCGAAGAGCACTGGGTTATAAAATTTATGGACTTCACTTTATTTGCACATGGTGTGGTACATTGTAATATTTAATTGTTATTTTAAATATTTGGGTTGCGCTGCACTATTTTGATTTCCATTCAGAGATATGCTTTTTATTACCACCCTTTGGCCACGCTCCTGTAACTGGTTTTCTATCCAGGTACATACACTACTGTCAATGCCAACAGACCTCAGGTTGTAAATAATATATTATACTTTCCCCCAATCTCCTTGCTGCCCTGGCATTCAGGACAGGGCACAGGTTATTCTGCTAGCTCCATGGTGGCTGAGAAGGAGTCACTGCTCAACTCTCATGTCTCTGTCAAATTTTCCACTATGGGTTCTACCAATCTGAGCAGATCTGTTGTGTCAGGGTCTGATGTTGCACCAAACCCTCAACTCATATGCCTAATGGACTGCAGATTGAAAAGAGAACTTTCAGAAATAAAGGATGTTCAGAAATAATAATACCCTTCTCCTTAGTCATAAGGTGAGTACCAGAAAATGATATGCTAAAGTATGGGAGACATTGTTTTCTGGCATAAAAGGTTAAACAGGAATATTTGTTTCATTCCTACAGTCCTAGATTTTCTTCAGGATGGGTCTGATAAAGGATTGTCACCTAGTACCCTTAGGGCTTTTTTGGAAACTAAACTTGCAGAGCACACCTTAAGTAATAGTTTCCTAGTAGACATGTAGCATTGCATACCTAGAAGTGTAAAAACTGCGGCTCTTTGGGATCTGTCTCTGATACTGAATCACTTCATTAAGGAACCCTTTGAATGGACTAGTGACTGTACCACTACGTATCTTAAGCTAAAAGTGAACTTCTGGCTTGCTATTACCTTGGCTTGAAGGACTGGAGATATGCAGGCACTGTCTTGTAATGACACTTTGCAAAATAAAGTACTTCTTAAAATGGAATTCCCCCAAAAGTGGAAGCTCCACTTATCTGCCTCCCCCCACTGCCACATTTGGCACCTTTTAGGGGGAACCTGGTTTTGACAGGTACTTCACCCCCCCCCTCTTCCCCTGCAGTCCTGGAAGACTGCGACCCATTCACAAAGTGCAGTGCTCTCCACACATGCGCAGTAGGAGACCGGCTGTGAACCTGCAAGGCTTCACTTCCAGTTTCTCTTAGTCAAGATGGCGGCACCAGCACCCTGAAGAATCGGCTCGGGGTGAGGACACCGCTGGATCCCTGGACAGGTAAGTGCCCTAATATTAAAAGTCAGCAGCTACAGTATTTGTATCAGCTGACTTTTAATTTTGGGGGGGGGGTAACGGAACTCCACATTAAGCCGAATCCTACGTACCTTCACAGAGTACTTTCAGCAGTCCATAGGTCACAGGAACTAATTATCTGGGCAGTCTGCAGTTCCCAGAGAAATAAAAAAAAGAGACATTTCAGTTTTATTGATGC
Source organism: Staurois parvus (assembly GCF_062004578.1). Classification (NCBI taxonomy): domain Eukaryota; kingdom Metazoa; phylum Chordata; class Amphibia; order Anura; family Ranidae; genus Staurois; species Staurois parvus. The sequence continues at coordinate 2,323,707 of NW_028318002.1, forward strand.
TAAAAGATGTTTTTTGAGGCAGCTGACATTTGCAAAGGACTTTTAAAGATCTAGCCACCTTCTAACTCTGTTCGGTCGTTCGTATAGAGGGCTTAAAGTCTCTAAAATTACTCATGCCAGATTGATTAGAGAAGCTATCCTGTCCACATATGTTTGCTCAGGACAGCAAAAAACTGCCAAAATTAAAGTTCACTCTACAAGGTCAATGTCAACTTGATGAGCAAAGAGGGCAAGTGCTTCATAAGAAGACATTTTAAAGCTGTGATTTGGTCCACAAAGTATGATTTTGTAAAACACTACTGGATAGTACAATTATTCAGCCAAGATTTTTCCTTTGGAAGAAAGCTGTTGCAGGATGCTGTCCCAAGCATGATAATTAATCTCTCAAGTAGCTGTTCTGGTAGATAGTTAGGAAAACCACAGCTAGTCTTACCAGTCATGGTATTCTTAAGAAAATTCAATGACACTATCTGTTTTCCCACGCAGGGGATCTATTTTGAGGTGATGATTTTTGTATCTATACTTCCCCTTGTGCACATGGTGATGGTACTTTCCTTTATGATAATTGAAAACAAGGTAGTGGGATGGGCTTTTAATTGTTTTCTGACTGCTGTTGAAGATGGAGCCAATATCTCTTCCAAATCGCTGTTCTGGAATATTCTCGAAAATACTGTTATCACCCTAAAAACAGGTGAACTTACCCTTTAACCGCTTCCCCTCTGCCCTATAGCAGAAGTACTGCTACAGGGCAGCAGGGCTGCGCAAAATCACCTATATATACATGGTTTGCATTTCTGAGTAGGGGGCACGTGCACGCTTCCCTGCCCGCGCCGCCATCGGCAGCTATAAGTGTCAGTCACCAGGTCCCAGCCAGAGATTCACCGAGAAACAGTGACAGGGGAGAGACCTGTGTGTAAACAACACAGGTCTCTCTCCTGCCAGCAATAACATGCTGCTGCAGAGAAATACACAGCAGCATGTTTCCCAAGTAAAACACACACAGCACACAGTTAACCCTTTGATCAAGCCAAATGTTAACCTCTTCCTGCCCAGTGTCATTAGTACAGTGTCAGTGCTTTTTATTAGTACTGATCACTGTATTAGTGTCATTGGGATATCAGTGGAAGTTAGTTCCTCCCAGTGTCAGAATGTCTACCGCAGTCCCGCCATAAGTTTCTGATTGCTGCCATTACTAGTATAAAAAAAAATAAATACAAATTCTGTTTATATACTGCCATTTGTAGACGCTATAACTTTCAGGTAAACCAATTCATTTACATGTATTGGGATTTTTTTTGCAAAGGCATGTAGCAGAATACATTTTGGCCTAATTTATGACAAAATTTGGTTTTTTACATTTTTTTTTACTGGATATGTTTTATAGCAAAAAGTCAAAAATATAGTTTTTTTCAAAATTGTTGGTATTTTTGTGTTTATAGCGCAAAAAAAACGGCACAGGTGATCAAATACTCTATTTGAAAGCTCTATTTGTGGGAGAGAAAAGGACATAAATTTAATTTGGGTGTAGCATTGCATGACCGTGCAATTATCAGTTAAAGTAATGCAGCGCCGTATCACAAAAAATGGCCTGGTCAGGAATGGCGGTAAATCCTATGTCCTCAGTTTTTTTAAACACTTTTACCAGCTAATTTAATCACTAACTGAGTATGTAGCTTCTTTATCTTTTAATCTTTGCCTATGCTTAAGGATTTTTTTTTCTTTTTTCTTTTATTCTTTTTATTCTACTTTTGAATATAGTACAAAACAGTGCACCCAAACTGCCCAGCAGAGCACCGTGTATAAACTGAAAACAAAGTGGAAATTTAAAGCAGGACTAAACCCATCAATTTACCAGTTTAAAAAAAAAGTTATGTTCCCGGCACAAGCCAGGAATGCTAACTGTCACAATCGCTTATGCTCTCACCCAAACTGTCAAACTATCAAATGGTTGGTGACATAACTAATCACATAGTTACAGTGCTAAAGTTTTGCTGCACCTACTATATCAAAACAAAAGTGTGAAAAAAATAAATAGCATCCTCTAATTCTTATCACATTTCTTGCACTCATAAACAAAAACGTCTATGAATAAATAAACTGGTCTCTAGTGTCCAATAAAATAAATAAATATTTAATCGACTAATTATAATGTGATAAACACATGCACTCTTATAACATTTCCTGTGCTTATACATTTCTTATGCATAAATAAGCCAGCCTCTAGTGTTCATTGTATTCCATAAAGTGACTCCTTATTCATCCCTAATTCAACACATGTGCATCGATGTGCTATTTCATAAACCATTTATAAAAAGGTATATCGTGATTCCTACCATCTATCTTTTAATACGCTCACCTCCAGTTGTGGACCTGCCAATGTTAAGGTCTAGATGTGCTTTTCCTTATGGGTAATCAATCCAAGGTGTTCCTTCAACAGTCTACTTCTCAGTATTCTTCCTTTTAATTTGATTTTTGATGATATACAGTATACAACATATGGATTTTGAGGTGTATGGCCCTTTAAAAAAAATCAGGTGTTCCCCTTCTTGTTCTCTGCAATGAACTCAGACAACACAGGGGCCCCTCATGGTGTAGTAGTTAAAAAATAAATATTTATTAAGTATAAAATTGCAAAAATAGTATTCCTTTTACATACCAGACAACGGGGCCGTGGCTCCCATGTCACTTTTGGTTTCCGTATCCACTCTGTATTTTGTGGGAACACAATTATTTGCTTGAAACCACTGTAAATTTGCACATTTCACACTGTGTGCACAAAAATACACATATTGCTAGTATATAATTAAGTCTAACAGGTAGCATGGTAATATTACTGCATAAAGTTTCTTTATATAACTGATCACATATGAAGCATCATAGCAACTGCAGATCAAACAGAGACTGATAGCTTCTTTGGCTGAAAACGATTGGGGGGTTTAGTTTTGCTTTAAAGTGTAAATCCCTACATATACCCAGAGAAGTGACTGGCCTCAGGTGATACCCAGAGATTAAACAAATCATCCTACATATGTTTATCTACAGTCTTTTTTTTCTACATCTGTTCAAAGTGCTGAATTTACAAAGCTTGTCTAACAGTTCAGAAAACAAGGGGCAGAGAGCTAAAATTACACACTACAGAGCTGATTGGAGGGAAGACACAACCCCCCCCCCCCTCCACACAGCTCACAGGAACAGAGCTGAGGCTGCGAATATGCTGGAGCTCCCTCCCCTGTCACCATTTTTCTCTTGGTGGCATGAAAACTTGTCTGAAGTTACTCACGCATATAACAGAGGAACTAAGCATCAGACAGAAATGACACTTACTGCTCTTAATTGAGACAAGTACACACTATAAAGAAGGGGTAGGCAACTTTTGAGAGATGGATATCTACCTGAACAACATGAAAGAGATCAAAGATCATTGGGGTTTGGCGCCACTTTTCTTTTTTTTTTTTAAAGAAATTAACTAGCAAGGCATAACTAAATAGTAAAGATCCTGGGCTCAACTGTCTGATCTATTTTTAGATACTGGGAACAACTGTCTGATCTACTTTTAGATCCTGGACTCAACTGTCAGATCTGTTTTTAGGTCCTGTGCTCAACTGTTCCATCTATTTTTAGATCCTGGGCTCAACTGTTCCATCTATTTTTAGATCCTGAGCTCAACTGGTCAATCTATTTTTAAATCCTTAGCTCAACTGTTCATTCTATTTTTAGATCCTTGGCACAACTGTTTAATCTATTTGTAGATCCTGGGATCAGTTGTTTGATTTATTTTTAAATCCTTAGCTCAACTGTTCACTCTATTTTAAGATCCTGGGCACAACTGTTAGATCTATTTTTAGATCGTGGGCTCAACTGCTCATTCTATTTTTAGATCCTGGGCACAACTGTTTATTCTATTTTTAGATTCTGGGCTCAACTGTTCGATATATGTTTAAATCCCAGGCCCAACTGTTCATTTTATTTTAAAATCATGGGCTCAAATGTTCTTTCTATTTTAGATCCTGGGCTTAAAGTATAAGTTCACACTGAACAAAAATAATAAAAGAAAATTTTTTTCTAGCAAAAAAAATGTGCATTTATAATTTTTTCCAAAGGAGCCTATAAAGCATTGTACCAGCGATTTGTAGATTGCTGATGCCATGCAGGTCTCCTGCAGACTGTCAGAATATCTGCTTGCTGTATGGGATGCACAGTCAAGCAAATATTTTGACAGGAAGCTTAAATGAACTACCATGGTGTTCCACAGTGCCCTGGTAGTTAATTGAAAACTACAAGCTGACAGCCGCAAAAGCTGTCGGGACTTGTAAGCACTAATTCACAGAACTTTGTGAATGAGTGATGCGGCCGTGTGGGCGGAGCCCTGCACAGCCATGCTGTTTTCAATCTGACAGATAGTATGGAGAGAAGGTTCCCCCGTACTATCTGACAGAGGGAGGTGAGGGCGGCGGGTGCTGCTGCGGCTATGAGTACATGTTACATGTTCCACCCTAAAAACGGGTGTAATATGTACCATGTTCCAAAGGTGAACTTATCCTTTAATTTTTTTATCTATTTTTAAATTCTAGGATCAACTGTTCATTCTATTTTTAAATCCTGGGGTCAACTCATTGATCTAACTATTGGACTGTTTTGATGCTCTCACTGAACTATATCTATATATGGATTTTCACTCTAAAAACCCGTTCAAACAAGACCACAGCCTGAAATGCTGCTGCCTGAATACTAAACCAGTGCTTGGACCCCAGTGTTGTAAGCTACAGAGCAAAAAAATAAAAAATAAAAACATACATCAGTGTAAAATAGAAACTTAGTCTACCTTAAAGTGTTACTAAACCCACAATAGTAAAATTAGCCTGCATATGCAGTAAAGCATGCTTGTTATACTCACTGTGGAACCTAAGGGGTTAATCCTCAGCATTTTGTAAAAATGTTGTTTGATCCTGACTTCTCTGATCCTCCCCATCTTCCAGTGTCCCACTCTTATCCCCTGATAAGACCTATCATGTGGAGACACTCTGCACATGCTCAGTTTAGTGTCTATTGCTAGAGAGGTTTTTTTTTTCTTGGGAGTGTGCATGTCATCAGCACAGGGTCAATCAGCACTGTCCAGACAGAGGTCAGGGGTTCTCCTAGAACAGAAATAAAACTCCTCCTACAAGCATTAACCAGTGCTCTGCTGAACACTGATAGAAGTCACATGACTGCTCTAACTGCTGATGAGAAAAGGTATTTAACAGTTTATATTTACTAAAATAATTGCATTTCCATGTTCTGTGTACTGTGGAAGACCAGATATAGTGGGGAAAATAATTATTTGATCTCCTGCAGATTTTGTAAGTTTGCCCACTTACAAAGAAATGAAGGGTTTCTCATTTCTATCATAGGTGTATTTTAAATGATAGAGACAGAATATCAACAAAAAATCCAGAAAAAACACAACACATGTTATAAATTGAGTTCCATGCAGTTCAGTGAGTAAAATAAGTATTTGGTCCCCAAGCAAAACATGACTTAGTACTTGGTGGAGAAACCATTGTTGGCGAGCACAGAGGTAAGATGCTTCTTGTAGTTGGTTACCAGGTTTGTACACATCTCATGAAGGATTTTGGTCCGCTCTTCTTTAGGCTACTTTCACACTGATCCGCCACTAAAACACAGCAAAAAGGCATTTTTACTTTGCTTTTATCGCGCTTGCTGAGCGGTTTTAAAAGGACACGTGACTTAAAAACTGCACCAAAAATGCTTCTCAGAGGAATTTTTCAGGCGCTTTTGATGCGTTTTTCTGGCATTTTAGGGCATTTTTCAGGTGCTTTCCATTGATTTCAATGGGAAGAGGCATTTTTGGGGCTTTTTTTTAACTCACCAAACATGCCCCAAAGATGCTGCAAGCAGGAGTTTTTACACTGCGCCGCAAGCGCAACGCCTTAGTGTGAAAACGTACATAGATATACATTCACATACATAGGGAAGCATTTTTCTTGCGCTTTTAAAGTGCTTTTTTTAACACAAAAATGATTAGAAAATTCCTCAGTGTGAAAGTAGCCTAATAGATCTTCTCTAAATCCTTAAGGTTTCTTGGCTGTTGCTTGGCAACTCAAAGTTTCAGCTCCCTCCATACATTTTCTATAGGATTAAGGTCTGGCTAGGCCATTCCGTGACCTTAATGTGCTTCTTTTTTGAGACACTGTTGCCTTGGCAGTATGTTTTGGGTCATTGTCATGCTGGAATACCCATCTTCAGTGTTCTGGTGGAGGAAATAAGTTTCTCATCCAAGATTTTACAATGCATGGCCCTGTCCATTGGCCCCTCAATGCGGCAAAGTCGGCCTGTACCTTTAGCAGAGAAACAGCCCCAAAGCATAATGTTTCCACATCCATGCTTGACTGTAGGGATGGTGTTCTAAGGGTCGTAGTCAGCATTTGTCTTCCTCCAAACATGGTGAGTCGAGTTAATGCCAAAGAGCTAAATTTCAGTCTCCTCTGACCACATCTTTCTCCCAATCTCCTCTCCTTCATGGGCTTCTACATGTGCCTTCTTGAGGAGGGGAACCTTGCAGGCGCTGCAGCCAGGGTATCAATCCATGGCGGCGTATTGTGTTACTGCCTTGAGATCATTCACAAGCTCCTCCCGTGTAGTTATGGGCTGATCCCTCACTTTTCTCATGATCATCCTTACCCCATGAGCCAAAATCATGCATGGAGCTCCAGACAGAGGTCAGGGTGATTGATGATTATTTGGTATTTCTTCCGTTTATGAATAATTGCTCCAACAGTTGTCTCCTTTTCACCAAGCTTCTTGCTGATGGTCTTGTAGCTCATTCCATCCTTGTGCAGGTCTACAATCTTATCGCTGACATCCTTTGACAGCTCTTTGATCTTGCCCATGGTGGTGAGGAAGAATGAGATTCTGTGGACAGGTTTCTTTTATAGACATAACGAGTTGTCGTTAGGAGCACCTTCTTAAATTGACAGGACTAATCTCTGTCCGACATGAGCACATAGCCAGTCTGTGGGAGCCACAATTATTGTTGGTTGGTAGGAGATCAAATATTTATTTTACTCACCTAAAATACACCTATGATAAAAAAATTATAGACCCTTCATTCTTTGTAAGTGGGCAAACTTACAAAATCTGCAGGTTATCAAATAATTATTTTCCCAACTGCATGCATGCATGGTTCTTGTGTTTAGTAACACTTTAAAAGTGGACAGAAGAGCAGTGGATGGTGCGTGGACAGTGTCAATAAAGCAGTGGACGGTGTGTGGACAGTGTCAGTTGGGGACTGGATGGTATCAGTAGAGCAGTGGGTGGTGTCCACAGGGAAGAGGTTTCTGTCAATAGGATGGTGGATGGTGTCAGTAGTTTTTTTAATTAATTAATTTTTTTACTATTTTTTGCAATTTTTACATTATTTTTTTACAATTTTATGAGCCCTGTTGATGGGGGACTTTGGTGAAATATCAGGGGTCTAAACAGATCCCTAATGTCTCACTTTTGAGACAGAAAAAGGGACGGAGGGCAGAGATTCCCCTGTCCCTTTCTCTGCCTCAGCTGCACTGGACGGTAAATTAATGGGATGCACTCTGTGCTGAGCAGTTTCCTGTTCATTCACAAACTGAAGCATAGTAAATATCGTTTACTAGTCCTCAGTTATGAATGAACAGCATGGGTGATCGGTACCAATCACTCACTGTGTTCATTGAGAAAAAGAAGGGGTCATTAAATGACATATTTACCAGCCCTTTCTCCTGCTCTCTATCCTGAAACATTCCCCCACAGCAGCTGGTGGGAGAGGAGAGGAGTTGTCAGTGCTGCAGGGGGACCAGGGGAGCACATGGGGGCTGAGCAGCAGAAGGAAGGGAAACCTGGATAGGAGGGGTGGCATTTAGTAGAACCAATCCCCTGTATTGTCCTCCTGGAGTACCTGAATGCCAGTGGGAGGGAAAAGAATAGAAGCTGGCTTTCAGCTGCTGCAGAAGGAAAATACAGGGCATCAATTTCAATAAATGCCTCCTCTGCTGCCCCTCCTGTCCAGGTTCTGGGGGTCGACAAGGAAGGGAAGCATGACATGTGAACCAAAAGGCTTTTCTATGGAGCCAGTTCACATATGTACAATTTTAAAAAGTGTCAGGTATGATTTTCAGTCAGGTTCAGGCGCGATTTCCAGTGTCATACACTTTAACCTCCCTGGCGGTATGATTATTTAAGATTTTTGGTGCTGAAAGCGGTACCATTATTTTGCATGGAAATTTGGCGTTTTATATTGTAGGCCTGTAATTCTTAGGAATAATTCACTGAAATCTGTCCGAACAAGAGTCTAGTAAACATCCCGGGTAGGATAAAACTTGAAACACGAAATCATAAATTATAATTTAATAAATAATCATAAAAAATAATAATATAATAATAAATTTAATTCAATAATATAATCAAACCAAAAACACTGAAATTTGAAATATAGCGCCAAGTTCGCACATCACTGAGCAAAGTCGCAAAATCGTTTTCAGTGTCTGATGACGAATTTCCCCACGAATCATTATCACTCAATTCTGCAAGTGGTTCTAATTTACTATCGCTGTTCTCTAGCTGGTCTAAAACCGCTTTTGACCTAAAGGGACACTTTTTGGATGCCATGGACGTTTCTCAGTTTCCAGGCAAAAAGAACAGTAAAAATGCTGGCAGGGCACAGGACAAAGCACTAGGGACAAGATGTATGTGAAATGGTTTGATACAGTAATGTTTTACTATGTGATTTTAGTGAATGTCACATTTTGTCATTTTCAATTTCCTGCTGTTCCGTCCCCCGTACGTCCCGACCCTCGCAGGGGACGGAACCCAGATGACAGATGCCGGCATCCGCCGGATTACATTGCTGGGGACACTGCAGGAGGGACATCGCGGGAGTGCAGGACAAGGTAAGTGATCGAGGGATCGCGGAGCAGCGCCGTATTGTATTCCCGAGTGTAGCGGGGTTACCGCTTGTGGTACTGAAACTTTACCCCGAGCTACACTCGGGAATACCTCCAGGTAGGTTAAAAATTCATACCTGAATAGCTGAACAAAACCAGCCATTTGTGAACCTGTCTAACTTTTGTGAAGAGTCTAACTCTTACTTTGAAAAATCTGGCTATGCAGGACCTACAAGCTGAAACTCTAAATATAAAAGCTGGAAATTCCAGGTCCCCTTCCCCCTCTTGTCCCCAAGCTGCTCTTCTCCCTTTCAAGGTAAATGCAGTAGAGATGGGGTCCTGAAATTAGCATATAGGACTGTTTGTTTGATGTATACAGGATAAAATTACTTGCCTATGTTTTAGGCAACTCTTGCATTCTATGAAGTCAGTGCCAGCCTTGCATGCAGGGACTGGAGTTGTGTTTTCCTACCACCAATAGAAACACACAACCCCTTAGCCTAGGATGGCAAAACTCCTTTTGTCCCCTCCAAGCTAACAGACTGGCTGCAGGCTGCACTGTCCACTGTTAACACTTTCCTGTAAAGGCTGGAAGTTCATTAAAATGCAGCACTGAGAGAGCAGGAACCATTAGCACTGAATGTAATTTTTCGGTTTACGAATGAAAATCCATTGAAAATAATAACTCAGCTTATGAATTTTTTTTAGAATTTGAACAGAGTAATTGGTTTTAAATGCATTTGCAAATTTTGTTTTTAAATCATGTCCCTGTACAGTACTATACCTTTAAAATGCACTTTATAAAGAGTTTTGAACAGACTTTTGACTTTTTTTCTGACTTCTGGAGTGGATTAATTGGTTTTCAATGCATTTACAAATTAATTTTTAATCATGTCCCTGTACAGTATTTATGTCTTTAACCACTCGCCTACAGGGCACTTATACCCCCTTCCTGCCCAGGTCAATTTCCAGCTCTGTCACACTTTGAATGACAATTGGGCGGTCATGCAACACTGTACCCATATGAAATGTTTATAATTTTTTTGTGACTGAGCTTTCTTTTGGTGGTATTTAATCACCTCAGGGTTTTTTTATTTTTTCTTAAACAGATCAAAAACCACTGAAAATTTTGAAAAATAAAAAGTTTTTTCTTAGTTTTTGTTATAAAATTTTGTAAATAAGTGATTTTTCTCCTTCACTGATGTGCGCTAATGAGGCTGTAGTGATGGGCACTGATAAGCTGCACTGATGGACACTGATAGGTAGCACTGATGGGCATTGACAGGCATCACTGATGGGCACTGAAAGGCAGCACTCAGGGCACTGATAGGCGGCACTGACTGGCACTGATAGATGGCACTGACTGGGACTGTTAGGTGGCACTGACTGGCACTGTTAGGCGGCACTGATAGGCAGCACTGACGGGCACTGATAGGCGGCACTTACTGGCACTGATAGGTGGCACAGATTGGCAGCACTGATAGGTGGCACTGACTGGCACTGATGGGTGACACTGAAAGGCAGCTCAGATGGGCACTGATATGTGGCATTGATGGGCACTGAAATGTGGCATTGATGGGCACTGGCAGGTGGCATGGATGGGCACTGACAGCTGGCACTGATTGACACTGACAGGTGGCACTGCTGGGGCTACACAGATCATCAGGGCACACTGATCATCAGTGCCCTGATGATCTGTGTACATGTCCCCTCCGAGGAATGCCGATTACCGGCTCTCCTCGCGAGCTGTCAGCTTGACAGCTCGTGAGGAGAGAAATGTCAATAACCGGCATTTCCCTATTTACATGTGATCAGCTGTGATTGGACACAGCTGATCACATGACCGAGCCGACATCTTCGGCTCTTTCCATTGATCAGTGATCCGCTGAGGGACACAGCGCACCGCCGTTCGCTGCACGAGTTTTTAACAGATAAAAGACTTCTTTAAAACATTTTCGGACCTCTGGAACAAATTAATTGGTTTTTAATGCATTCCTATGGGAAATCGCATTTCGGTTTACGAATTTTTCGCAGTATGAAAAGTCCCGCAGAACGAATTAAATTCGTAAACCGAGGTATGCCTGTATTATTTTTGAGTACTATGCAGCACTAATTTATATATTTTTTGCATTATGCATCTTCTGGGAACACATGAGTGTCAGCAGCACTACTTAGGTTTACATTATTTGTGTATTTTTGAGTTTCCACTTATAGGTGTGAGTGTGCTTGGGTATTTTAACGTTTTAGTTTACTGGGGAATGCTTATTTTATTATGCTAAATGTGTTAATAAAAAAACTGAGGGTTTAGGCTCCATGCATACTAGTGTTGATTTACTAAAGGAAAAAGGCTCCAGACCTTAGTAAATAAGGTAAAGCTTCACTTTGCAAAGAATACCCTAATCATGTGCAAGGAAAAGGGAAAAAAAAGCATGGAAGTCAGCAGAGCTCCCCCTCATTTACTAAGCTCTGGAGCGCTTGTACTTGTAGAGTGCAACTGCTCTTTGCAAAGTGCACAGTCTTTTTGCCTTTAGTAAATCATCCCCTATGTGTCCATGCACACTACTTTAGGCTATTGGCGTTTTTTGAGCTTCAGTGTCTAGGAGCAGAAAAAAAAATGTTTATGCAGACTTTTTTGGAGCATTTTTTTCAGCAAAAAGAAAAAGCTAACCGCTCCTAACAGCTTTTTTCTAGCTTTTTTTTCTATATGTACTGTAAAAATGCTAATAAAATGCAAATACTAAAAAACACTATTACCAGCATTTTTTATCCAGTGGTTTTTGAGCTTAAAAGAAAAAACACTAGTGTGCATGGAGCCTTAAAGCGGAGCTCCACCTAAAAGGGGAAGTTCCGCTTTAAGGCTTCGTCCCCCGCTCCCTGTTAAAGCATAAGTTCACCTTTGGGAACAATGTACATGATCCACCCGTTTTTAAGATGGAAGGTGTAACATGTTCCCAAATGCTGCAGCTTTGCCCGCCGCCACCCCACCCTCTAACATATAGTGGGGAGAAGTTTCCCCGTACTATCTGGCAGATTTAAAAACAGCATGGCCATGCGGGGCTCCGCCCACACGGCCGCGTCATTGATTCACGGACCTCCGCGAATGAATGAACCGCAAGTCCCAACAGCCTTAGTGGCTGTGGGTCTGTAGTTTTCAATGAACTACTATGGTGCAGTGGTACTTCCTGTCAGAATATCTGCTTCCTCGTACATCCCGTATGACTAGCAGACATTTTGACAGGCCTGCAGGAGACCTGCATGGCATCAGCGGTCTACTGATAGCTGAGGCTCCTGTAGACAAAAACAATAAATGCACATTTTTTTACCTGTAGAAAAAGTGTGCATTTATTATTTTTGTCCAAAAGGTGACCTTATCCTTTAAGGATTGGCACCTTTCGGGAGTGGGTACCTGATTTTGACAGGTACCCGCCTAGGGTTGCTACCTCATCCCTTTAAACCCAAACACATATTATTTAAACAGGTCCTGAGGCTAATTTAACCACTTGCCCTCCAGAGGATTTACCCCCCTTCCTGACCAGGCCATTTTTTTGCGTTACGGTGCTGTGTTACTTTAACTGACAATTGCGCGGTCATGCAACTCTGCACCCAAATTAAATTTATGTCCTTTTCTTCCCACAAATTGAGATTTATTTCGGTGATCGCCTGTGAGTTTTTAATTTTTTGCACTATAAACAAAAAAAGACTGACAATTTTGAAAAACAAAACTATATTTTTGACTTTTTGCAATAAAACATCCAGTAAAAAAATGTAAAAATCTAATTTCATCATAAATTTAGAACAAAATGTATTCTGTGACGTCTTTGCTAAAAAAAAAAAATCCCAATACATGTAAATTAATTGGTTTACGTGAAAGTTATAGCATCTACAAATGGTGGTATTGATACTGGGATTTTTATTTTTTTTTATACTAGTAATGGCGGGTAGCAACCGCTTATAGTGGGATTGCGGCGGGCATTCTGACAATTGGGGGGGGACTAACTGCCACTGACATCCCAATGACACTAATACAGTGATTAGTGCTAATAAAAAGCACTGACACTGTAATAATGACACTGCGCAGGCAGGGGTTAACATCTGGGGCAATCAAAGGGTTAACTGTGTGCGTTTTACAACGTGTGCTGTGTGTGTTTTACTTGTGAAACATGTTGCTGTATATTTCTCTTCTGTGCAGAGAAATACACAGCAGCATGCTATTGCTGGCAGCAGAGTGACCTGTGTTGTTTAGACACAGGTCTCTCCCCTGTCATTGTTAGGCCTAGTTCACAGTCTTTGAAAGCAGGCGTTTTAGGGGCGTTTATAACACTCCTCAAACGCCTATGGAGATGATACTATGGGTAGCACACAGTGCTGTTCACATTATCAAATCATGAAGTGTTAGCAAACCAGGGGCGGACTGACCATTTGGAAACTCGGGCACTGCCCGAGGGCCCGGGGTCAGTAGGGGGCCCCATGAGATGCCCCTGGTACCTTTTTCATAGGCTTTTTTGAGTTTGGGCAAGGACACAGGGGCCTCATGATCCCCTATTGCCCGGGGGCCCCATGAGTTGTCAGTCCGCCCCTGAGCAAAACTGAAGCCTCATGTCAAGTCAGGAGGAGCTGAAGCCTTTCAATGCTTCCCATTCAGGCTAAGTTCACATCTGTGTGGGTGGTGCAGCTGCAGATCCGCACGAAAATCCATGCAGCCACACCACCCGCACAGAGAAATGTGGACCCGCGGGCACCCTAATGGCACGCCACCCACACTGGAAAACGCAACCATACTGGGAACTGAGGTTCATGTTCGGGCTGCGCTTTCGGAAGAAATGCAGGGACTTCTTCCCTGTGTGTCACGGGCACGGGAGTCCATTCAAATGAATGGGCTCTCGTGCCCGTGCAAAACGCGGCCCGCACATATGTGAACTGGGGGTTCAACTCTATGGTGACGCTCCTCAAATGCCCTGGCAGGCGTTTGCAGTGTGGTTGCGGCACGTTAATACCATAAGAATTTATTATAGGCATTTGTGGTGCAGTTTAAACGCTTGTAAAATGCTTACAAAATGCCTCCAAACCGCGCACAGGGCGTTTGGGGAGCATTTTAACGCTTGTAAAACTCCCACACTAAAGCTGATTAATGCCTAACGCCCAAACTAACGCTATAGGGGCATTTTTGAAGAGTTAGAAATTTAGTTAAGTGTGAACAAGCCCTTACTTGGCAATCGCCGAGTGCCAGTGGAGAATCTCTGGCCGTGATGCGGTGATTGACATCTGTAGCTGCCAATGGTGGCGTGGGTAGTGAGGAGCGTGCACACCCCCTACCCGGAAATACAAATCATGTATTTCTGCTATAAGACGGCGGGCAACTGGTTAATGCAGATAACATGCTGAGTTTAATTACCACCTTAATCAGCCACAGAACCTGGGTAAATATTTGTTCGGATTTAAAGGGATGAGGTGGCAACCCTATAACCACCTAGGTGATCGGAAGTGGAAGTTGTCCTCCCTGTAGTCTTGTGGGACACGTGACAGGTCACAGAAGACTACGGAGTCATTCACAAAGCCCAGCGCTAGTCGCACACAGGGGCGGACTGACCATTTGGAAACTCGGACACTGCCCGAGGGCCCGGGGTCAGTAGGGGGCCCCATGAGATGCCCCTGGTACCTTTGTCATAGGCTTTTTTGAGTTTGGGCAAGGACACAGGGGCCCCATGATCCCCTATTGCCCGGGGGGCCCCATGAGTTGTCAGTCCGCCCCTGGTCGCACATGCACAGTGGGCACCCAGATGTGAAGCCATAAGCTGGCACAGCCGGCTGCCCACACTTAAGATGCCTGCGCCAGGTTGAGAGGACGCAGAAACGAAGGACAGGTGTTTTTTTTCCTAAAGGCCAGCAGCTACAGTTTTTGTAGCTGCTACCTTTCATTATTTATATTGTGACTGGAGCTCTGGTATAATAGTACTTCAATGAAGAGCTACCTCCACTTGTGTTGTATCCACCAATTAGCAGAGCTGGTACAGCAAGTATCAGGTAACGTGAAGATGGACTCCAGGCTATGACATTGCCCACTTCCCCTGTCACTATCACAACTCCCATACATTCCCACATGGAAAGCAGGATGGCTAAAGGAAGCGACGTCACACGGAGGGTGCCGACTGACGCACAGCGTCCCACCAGCATCTCTCCGGGCACGGCTCCTGTAATAACGTGTGTTATGTTTCTTTTTATTTCTAGCCCCCTTCGCTCGCAGTGACGCTCCCGGCTACTGATTGGTCGGGGCGTGCAGAGGAACAGCCACGCTCCGCCTCCTCACCGTTTTCTCCGCCCCTCAGACGGTGAACTGAGTAGTAGCCACAAGCACTTGGGTTAGGTGAGTTGCTGGCGGCCTGTGTGTCCTGTGAGTGAGCGGGGACGAAGGACGGGGTGTCGGGCTGCGGGGCCTACTACTGCTCTTCACGGTGCGGGCTGTCCTGGCGGTCCATTGAGAAGCAGTGTTCCTTCGCCTGGAGGGGTGTGAGGGGCCCGCTGGTCGGTATTCCCGCTGTGTGACCTCATGCTGGAGCCGTCCTTGTGTAGCGGAGGAGTGCAGCCAATCCCACGAGCTGGCGGCTGAGATTTTTTTTCCGGGCAGGGGTCACGTGTCCCCCTGTCAGTGCAGGGACCGGGAGAGCGCTGTGTGTGCAGCCATCGGTCACCGAGCAGCCATGGGCGGCCTGAAGGCTATAAATAGACGCTGCCATCATGGAAGCTATTCTGGTTTGGACTTATCTATTTCTCGGGGTATATATGGAAGTTTGTGTGTGCACGTGTTCTCAGTGTGTGTGTGGTCGTGAACTTGCTGCCTCGTCTTTGTCCTCTGTAGACGGCCCAGGACTACGAGGTGATCATATAACCTTCAGGGTATGAGTTTATAGGGCCCAATCCATGGGGCCAGGGCATGTGCTCTTCAGTGTGTGCCCTGAGGTGCTTCCACCAAGGTCACCCCAACTCGCCCTAGGCTTCCATAGCAAAGGTCATCACCACTCTTCCTTCCTTCCTCTGTTCTACAGGTGTACCATGGCTGCTCCATGACAGCTGGCTGCTCCTCATGTCACTCTGTCCTCCTTTTTGTGTCCTCAAGGTGCTGCTTTTTTTCTACACCCATCTTGTAAGATGGCCTTCAACTTTCACAGGCTCACTTCTATGTGTTCCCACATTGCTTTTCAAATGTGGATCACTGCTTATTCTTAGCAACTTGTGTTATAGGAAATGTAAGGTGTAGAAGTTACCTACAAATCACTTTACACCTCATTTTCTCTAAGCACAAAAAAAAAAAAATTGCTGCAGTGCCTACTGTTGCTATACCTTCCTTAGTCTGGCCATACATGGGTTGAAAATCGACTTTTTTTTTTGTCCCAAAATCAGACCTAAGAATAATTGGCCAATGTCACCGGCTGATTTTCATGGTTCCTCCACTTTTCAGTGATCGGGCTAGTTGGAAAATTCGTGAAAAACGACTGATTTTTAACTCGATGGTCAAATCGTACAATCGGTTTTCCGAAAAGAATATGCGCGTGAGCCATGACCTGGAAGGAACAGAAGTTTTGCATGTTATATGGGGTGAACTTTATGACTTGGTCTGCTGATTTTCGAAATCAATGATTGCACCATCGGATTACCGAGCGAACGAGGTTTCGGATTTTCGGACGAAAAATCGTTCGAAATTCAAACCATGTATGGCTGGCATTAGTTATAAATAACGTATGTGGTTGTGTATAAATAACATATGTGGTTATGTGTAAAGTGTATCTGCTTTCTAGGGTCTGGGATTGCTTTGGATCTTCTCCATATGTGGTGACATTTTTTTGGGCTGCATCTGGTTCACACCAAGACAATTGACGAGTCGCACCCTATGTGTGCCTATCCAAGTGAAGAAATGTCACCAGCATACCGAGGAATCTTCAAAATGGGTCTAAAGCTTTATTTTGTGGTTACGTAAACGCAGGCAACATTTCGTGCCATGCAGGGCCCCTTCATCAGCGTCACTTGCCTGACGAAGGGGTGCTGTGTGGCTCCAAAAATTGCCTTTGTGTTTTTGACCATGAAATAAAGCTTTAGACCCATCTTGAGGATTCCTCGGTGTGCTGGTGACATTTCTTCACTTGGATTGTCTGTGTTTGCGAGCCTGTGGTCACTATAGCACCCAGCAATACTAAATAGTGATTTGCAGGAAAGTGTGCATTGGGAGTACTGTGTTTGGACCTGTTTGTGCCTTTGGAACCATTCAAACCGGTGTGACTTCAAATTGCAACAATTTTTTTTTTTTTAAAAGGTTCCTACACTATTTTTGGCAATTCCATGTGCAATTTGCATTGACAGCTGTGCATGAAGTCACATAGATGTCAGTAAGCTGCACATGAGAACACTGATCAGCGTCTTTGAAAGTAGCATTTGGTGTGAACCAAGGCTTGGTCTCTGTTCACACTGGTACACTTTTGCCACGCTAAAACGCACATTTCCAGCGCCTCAGGTAAAAAAAAGTTGCCTTTTGCATCGGTGTGCTGCGTTTTTTGAAAAATTCTGCTTGCTGCATTTTTAGTGTCCTGTTTGAAAAAGGCACCAAAAACACCCTTTCCATTATAGTCAATGTGTGGGTTTTTCTTTTGTTTTAATTGTATAACTAAGGGCAAAACCTTTTGTAGTTTTGGATAGAGTGGAGATGGACACCTGTTAGTTGGTTATTGCTGTCTGTGCCCCCATTAGGGAGATTTGCCCTGTTTACCATTACCATTGATAAAATGTTTGTAAAGGCTCAAGGTTTTTTACCTTCATGCTTTCTATGCATGAAGATAAAAAAACTTGGTGTACAGCATCATCCCCAGCCCCCCAATACTCAGCAAAGCCCCCTCTCAATCCAGCAATGTGCGCAGGAGTCTCGGCTATCCCTGGACTTCCTCTCCTCATTGGCTGAGGCAGTAAATGGAGCCATTGGCTCCCACTGCTGTCAATCACAGCCTGTGAGCCACTGAGAAGAGGGTAGGGCGGGGCCAAGCCAAAGCTCCATGTGGGAATGGACACATGGAACAGCAGGTGCCCCCATAGCAAGGTGCTTGCTGTGGGGATACCCAACAGGAGGGATGGGCCAGGAGAGCCCGTGGGGGACACGAGGAGGATCAGGCTGCTCTGTGTAAAACCACTACCCACAGCAGGTAAGTATGACTTGTTTGGTGTTTTTTTTTTTTTTTAAGAAAAAAAGACTTGAGTATCGCTTTAAAGTAAAAGAAATGCCAAATTTTGGGCTGTCCCCAGAAAAGTAATGGGAAATTTTCCAAAGAGGATACTAGTTCTAGTGACCTGCGGGTCCCCAGGGAATTACTGTCATTTGCAGAAATTCTCACTTCCTGTTATAGCTTTGGGACAGGAAGTGATGGTAAATCTCCTCAGTGGGATACTGATGGCACAAATAAAAATGACAGGGATTATAACCCTCTTACTCTCAAAATGAAAAAAAAAGTTTCGCGCTTAGTTCTACTTTAAGTGCAACTTTTTAGTCACGTGTCAATGTCTTCCCCGTGACCAGGGATGAAATTGCATGCAAAACTAATGTAAAGTACACTAAAATTGAAACTTAAATTTTAACACCATGCATTAAAAATATAATTTGTTTAAAGAAGTTCTCCAAGGTGAACAAGCTGTTGTGTAGTGACTGCATGGTACTAACTGGTTTTCATCCTGTCCGTTCTAATTGACCATTAAAGCTGTCGATATATTTTTATAGCACGGTCATTTAGCCCTGGTTCACACTGGATCCGACTTTGAAATTGTGCAACTTCAAGTGCGACTTCATGCAGATATGTCTGCATTTGCACCTGAAATCGCAAAAGGTAGTTCAGGAACTACTTTCAAAATAAAAATGAACGGTTCCATTAGCAACAATAGGGTGCGACGTGGCTGCAATTTGAAACTGTCGAATCACATGACAGGACGCATTGCTGTGAAAGAAGGTTTATGCAGCACTTATTGTACATTTGCAGGACAACTCGCCTGCCTCATGTTTGATCATTGTGGAAGATGCATGTAACCTCTAGATTAATGAGACATGGTTTACTAAAGCCATTTGAATTGTAAAGAAGTTGAGTGTTACATTTTTTTTTTTTTTTTTGTAAAATACTGTTTTATACACTTTTTTTTTTTTTTTCCTGTTCACAATCAGTTCAGGCAGGCATGACAGACGCTAATCAAACAGTTGGCTAAATTGAGTGGAAGAAATCTTTGTAGCTGCATTGCCTTTGAGAGTCATGCTTGCTTCCAGAAAAGATTATAGCACCTTAGCAATTAACGTTAAATTCTGTAGATAAAAGCAAATTGTGCATTTTTGACCAAAGTTGAATAACGCTCTTGTTATATGCATGTGTCATATATGTATCTCCTGAAGCCTGACTGGAAACTCTCAGGATGTTGCTAAGAAACGCATAGCTGTTACTGTTCACCATCATAGGAGTGAGCTCAGAGCTACTGCATCAGCTGAGAGAAAGTGAATGAAAGGAGGTTTGAAACCAAGAGCGCTTACTCCTGTAAAGGTGAGCTGTTACAGCTGGACCTCTTAAGAATGCCCAAGGAGTTTTCCAGGTAGGCTTCATCAGGTAAGGGCATGTTCACACCCTCTGCAAATACCTGTGGTTTCTGCAGCAGAAAACTGCAGGTCTTTGCAAGACACACAGGAAACAATGGTTTCCTATGTGTCTTGTTCACACCAAAATGCAGGTGTGATGGTGCGGAGCTATGCAGGATTATGCAGCATGTCTGCAGTTTTCCTCACCGCTCCACACTGGAATGCTGGCAAACTGGACAGCACCACTCTGCAAGACCCTCTGTGACAGGAAGTGGAGGGGAAAGCAGAGCGGCGCTCTGAGTCTACTGTCCGCCTTTTCATCCCTGTTGGATGCCAGCTGCGATGCTGCCTTTCCAGTAGGTGAGAGGGCACTGCCAGCAGGGGACAAAACTGTTGGGGGCATGTGAGGAGGGGGGCCCATCTCATGCCTATTGAAGTCACAAGGGATGTTGACAGCAATAAGTCACCGGTCACACCACTACAATTTGTGTACGATTTCTGAAGACTTTATTGCTACTTGTGAAGATTTTCAACGATTTCTTGCAATATGCAGTGCGATTTCCATTATATTCTATGTATGTGAAATCGCAACAAAACTGCAGAAAAAGTAATGGAAGAATTGCTTTAGAAATCGCTCTGCAGCAAATTGCACATGTTAAGACACTGACGTTCACATTCATCAGGTACGATTTCAAATTGCACCAGGCATTAAATATCCAAAAAATAATTTATATGTTTTTTTTAAAGTGCCCCTGTACTTGCATGCAAAGGCAAATGCACGTGTCGGTCCTGCTCACACGCAAACATTGATCGTCCCACACATGAGAGATCTCTGCAAACGTCATGATCGTGGGCTGTAGTTCAGTCCTCTTCTGTAACTCAAGTAGTAACCTGTAAAGGCTTGTAAAGCGTCACCTGTGGATAGTAAAATTTACGTCTTTTTTTTTTGCCGTTGCAAGGGCGTGTGCAATTTTAAAGTGACATCTTTTGGTTTCTAGTGCATTGAAATTCCATATAGTATTGGTTTTCCAAAAAACTGCATTTGAAAAATTGCTGTGCAAATACCGTGTGGCAAAAACTTGCAAAACCCACCAATTTTTTTTTTTTTTCTCCTCTAGGGCTCTGGTTGGTGTCAATGTGCATAAAAGATTTTTGTAAACTGATCTCTGCAAGTGAAATTTGCTCCAGTTTTCCCAGCCATTTTTTTTTTTTTTTTTGCATGTACGGTGTGAACGAGCCTTAAGTAAATGGCCTACATCTATAGCAAGGATGTTATTCAACTTTGGTCAAAGCTGCATAGCTTGTTTTTATCTACAGACATTATGAACTATGTCTTTAAATATAACAACTATAACCTTTTATTCCAGACAAATGGGCCATAAAACCTTTAGCTGTATAATTGGGTAAGGAAGCAAAGCCTTTACAAACTGGAGAACAGCTTGGGCCTCATTTGGTATAAATCATTAAAGCAGCTGAGGGTCATCAAGGATTGAAGGCCCATGCACACTAGCCTGAAGCCCAAAGCTTAGGAACTTGGGGTGGTGTCATCTGCATTTAGTGTGGGTTTTTTTTTTTTGAAGTGCACAGTGGGATTCTTCATTCATGTCACTGTGCAGCAGTGTGTTGCACTTGCTGTGCAGTTACTGCTCTGGAATTCAGAGAAATGATGCATTCTGGTTTGAACATGACACACAGAAAATTAGCTTTCTGTGTCATTGCAGTTACCTGCGTTTATGAAGAAAAACACAGGTAACTGTACATAGTGTGAATGGGCCAGACTTGCACCAATTTTACATACCTGTAGTAAGATATATTAACATTCCCAAATAGGAGCTATCAAGGCCTCAGAAAGCTGCTTGAGCTGGCTGAAATCTAGCCATAGCAACTGCCCTTAAGAAGTGATAGTAAAGGTTCCTTCTTCCTTTTTTTTTTTTTTTTTTTTTTTTTTTGCACACTGCAGATCCTTATTTCCTCTGTCAGTCCCTGCTGGCATTGTCCACACCATCTTCTGTGAAGGGCACTCCAGAGCTAGAATGTTTGCATCCATCAGCACACACAGTGCTGATAAGCCATGCCCCCACTCCATCCTCACAGGAGTTTGACTGACAGCCTCAGGTGCCTATGGCTGTCTGTGTCTCCCGTGAAAACAAGAAGTGAAGAGTAAAAAAAAAAAAAAAAACATTTGCGACAATTTAAGACTGCTTAGTAGCGGAAGCCTTTCAATCAGGGTGGATAAAAATCAATGATTAAAAAAAAAAATTGTTTTTTCTTTTTCTATTTAAATAGGAATTTTTTTCTTTATTCAAATTGGATTTTTTAAGTTTTTTTTGTCAAATTTTATTTTAATGCTTTTGGAGTAAATATCTATCTAAAGATCGTTTTCTATTTAACATACATTAATAATTTAGTTTATTCAGCATGAAATGGAGCTTAGTTACGTAGCATGAGGCTGTATATTCTGCAATATTTACATTTTCGGTAAACTCATTCAATGAATCCAAGCTGAGATAACATGCACTGCATTGAGGCAGTAACCATGAGAAAAAACATGAAATAAAAGAATTTGAGTAGTTCTCCAGCTATGTGAGATTACCTCTTAGCCTAAAATTGGTTCTGATATCACTGTTTTGTTAACCTGACAGGTTATTATTCTAAAAAGGAAACCTTCATTTGATTTGCAAATATTAAAGATTCTAACTACCAGCAAGAATGAGTCAGATTGTTTACATTTAAAGAGCACCTGTCATTTTAGATCCATCATGGCAACGCCTGTTAGCGGGCATCCACTCACCTGTTGCCACCACGTCCTTCACCTTTTGGTGTCACTGCCGCATCACCGGCCCTCCTATTAAAGTGAATGGGACAGTCGGTGAGTCAACAGCAGGTCAGAGGAGCTGCTGCTGGACAGAGATGACCGTTGTGTTTTAAAAATTCTGATTTAAATTGAGTCTCTTCACTAGTGATTTTAAATCAACTTGATTTAAATCAAATCTACCCTCCTTTCAATAGATGGGCTAAGTCTTCCTGAATGTTTTGGATCTGTTTATCTTTTTAGGCCTAGTGTTGTAGAGGGGAACTCCATGCATACTGTGCTTCAGACCAGTCCTTCCTGCCCAGATAAAAATGGCATAGGCACCTTCCACTGCCTACGTGGATGTCTACATCACATCACAGGTGACATTTCTGTGCTGTGGGACACATGCATGCTACGAGATTCCGCACATGGGCACACATGACGCTGCTTGCTGCTGGTATTGAAACTGGATGAGACGTGGCAGCATATAGGGGGAATCCAAAGATGGCTGTATTGAAAAGTGGGGGTAAGGCTAAGGTATTGTAGGGCTAAATTTCCTCTTTAAATTCACGTGTTACTTCCTTAATGGTGTTTTCTACCTTCAGGTACTGTATATTGAAAACTACAGTATGCCTACTATCCCTAAAACTAACCAGTTCAGTTTTACCACTGTACTTTTGAAAGTTTAGACAGCATCCTTCCATATAAAAAGGTAGCTGCACAATTGTTCATAGTGATTTGCTTTAGGTGGTACCTCCTTGGCAACTTCAGACAATTGATCATTTGAGGCTTGACCACCTGCAGGATCCCCTTTAGTCCCTGTGTAACATTGCTGCGTCCCATACAAGTTTTCCAGTTTCCATGTAGTAGTGAAAATGGTCACATAGAAGGTGCCAGTTATGCAGAAATAGTAGAAATCATTTTTTTTTTCTATTATGTTACCTTTGGATACATGACAATGTTGATATAATTTTTTTTCCCCCTTTCTTTCTTGGTGACAGATTAATTTTATTTGCCAAAGCTTAGCTTTGACTGTGCATCCACATAATTCTACATTCTGTGGCGTTTTAACAAATGCCAAAGCACACCCTGTTAAGAAAAGAGGTACGCTTGCCTGTTTCTCCAACTTTTGCAGAGCACTGGCATCTTCACATCGCAAACACACACACTTCTGTGTATATCAGATTCTTGGTCCTATGTTGTGTTCTGAATTTGAAGTGCCAAAAGTGTGAGTAATAAACCCTTTGTCAGTTCTATTATACTTTTTTTTTTTTTTTCTTTTTTTTTCTTTCTTCTCTCCTTAAGGTGGAGATGGATCGAAATTTGGCTGGTTCAGCAGGGACCAGCTGAATTTTAATGAATGTGTGGCTTCTGCAGTTGAACAGATCTGTTGATCGTCTTCTGTTCAACTGCCCTGTTAGCTACAGCCACTGATTGAGTGGCTTTTATCCATGATCTTTGCAGTCTGACAGTGGGGGAGTCTCCCTGCTGTTGGAATACAATAATGCAGCAGGGAGGATTCCCCCATCTGCACATTCAAGGTTGAGTTACAGATTCATGTATGGCCAGCTTTAGACCTCTTTCACACAGGGAGAACTATATCATATGAATGTTAATGGCTGTGTTTACCTACAGCTGTACAGACCATTGCTGCCAACTGGGACATGGGCTGCATAGATGCAGCCACTGTGTCCCAATGCGACATATCTGGGTGTGTCCCTGAACTCTCCCTGTCTGCGTTTTCGGGACCCACAGAGATGTCATATTAGGTTACATCAACTGTGTTTGAGCAGCTGCTGTGTCCCAATTGACATCAGTGGGACTGCCTGTACAGGGATGCACAGAACCTGTGGATCCCTATGTGGGCATACAGGATAGTACACCCTGTGTGAACGAGGACTTGCTCTGCAATATCTGATTTACAGTGAACCCCCTCCACTAAAAATCACAAAAAGGAACAGCTGTGCATGGTAATATGAAAATCCATCTTGCGTTCCTCAGTTCAACAAACCTTCAACTTTTATCTAAATTTACTGTTTTTCCTCTTCATGGTTGAGTGAAGTGCTGGTGATGCAACCTTGGTCTCACAAATGCATCCTGGGTTGTTCCTGTCTATGTCCCATGTTCTAAGGGGCAGACCCAGAGTTCGTGACAGAATTCCAGGAAGTAAAGGTAGAGGGATTCATATGCCCTTAGTAAATATGGCCACTGTAAGAGGAATGGGGAGGAAAAGGGGGGGGAGAAACAAAACCTCCAATCATCTAAATATTTTTTGTAGATTGCCATTACTAAACATTTGTAAAGATGCCTTTAACTTTTTTTTTTGGTAAGGGTAAAGTTCCACCTTTAAAGCAGAACTTCACTTCAGAACTTCAGTTCTGCTCTTCCAATAATAACTTTTTTTTTTTTTTTTTTTTGAGACAGGTACTTGCTCCTATTTCTGCTGGAATCGCCTAGGCAAATGCAGTGGAAATTTGTCCCACATCCTGGCCTACAACCTCCTGGGACGCCTCTTGGCTGTGAGGCTTTAAGAAGTATTGTAGCGGCTGACCTTTTTTTTTTTTTTTTTTTTTTTTTTTTTGTGTATACGAGATTCAGGCGGCTTTTGTTTTTAGGTTCTCTTTATTTAGAAAATGAAATAGTGATCTGAGATCCAAATGTGACATGTTTCCTGAGGGATTCCTCTGGTTTTCCAGTCACCAGCTGTTGTTCAGTAGTCAAATTGTGACTACTAACAAAGGTTTTCTATCTTGAAATGTTTTGGAAGTAAGGGAATTATAAACTTGACTTTTTTCTGTACATTAAATATATTTTGCTTCTTTGTTGGATACATTTTTTTTTTCTACCAGTTTGAAGACCAGAAAAGGATAAGGGTGTTGAGGAGTACACCCTTTTAGGTTGCATTTTTTTAGGTTGCATCTCAGCTGTTGGTCATCCCTTTATGGTATGTCCTGAGAAGGCTAAGGTTTCTTCTGTATCCTTCTTTTTTTTTTTTCTCTTTTCTACTCTAGTACTTGTGAACGGGCTACACTGCTGAATACTGTATACAAAACCTGTGCCCTCAGCTGTTTGCTGTTGTATGCAAGGCAAGTGGTTGTTGTAGACTGTGAAAGGGTGTGTGCGTGTAAAATAAAAAAATTTGGAGCACCTGTTTTGAGTGTTTTAAATAGGACTATGTATTTCTTGAATCATTTAAATTTTGCACAGTTTGTTTCATATTTGATTAGAAGTCGGTAAAAAAAAAAAAAAAAAAACACATGCAAAGTGCTGCAGACCAAGCTATATTGGTGACTGAAGGATCCAAAACCCAGTGTATGTTATGGATTGTGGCAGAATCCAGAACCAAAATAAGGCCAAATTTATTTGCAACCAATTGGGTGCTTCACCAGGAGATATTTTTATACAAAAAATACTCCCCAAAACATGTAACATGAACATCCTTTTAATACAGTCATGGCCAAAAATATTGTCAGATAATGTGCCACTTCTCCCAGAAAATTGTTGCAATTAAAAATTGTTTAGGAATGCTCATGTTTCTTTTGTATTGGTATGACACAAAGTGGAGAAACAAGCCAAATCTCAACACATTTCACACACAATCCCAAAAATGAACTAGAAAAAATGATTGGCACCCTCAACTGCTCCAGGTCTCTTTAGACTGGAAGGGTTCCTTTTCCTAACTGCTAACTTGAGATCTCTTCACATATGCTCTATGGGATTGAGATCTGGACTCATTGCTGACCAGTTCAGTACTCTCCAGCACGTTGTCTTAGACCATTTCGGGGGTCTTTTTTTGGACTTGTGTTTTGGGTTATTGTCCTGCTGTAAGACCCATGACCTCCACGGAGACCCAACTTTCTGACACTGGACCCTACATTACACCCCTGAATTCTTTGGTAGTCTTTAGATTTTATAATGCCATGTACACGGTCAAGGCATCCAGTGCCTGAATCAGCAAAGCAACCCCAAAACATTAATGAACCTCCACCATGC
Source organism: Staurois parvus (assembly GCF_062004578.1). Classification (NCBI taxonomy): domain Eukaryota; kingdom Metazoa; phylum Chordata; class Amphibia; order Anura; family Ranidae; genus Staurois; species Staurois parvus. The sequence goes on from NW_028318002.1 coordinate 2,349,991, forward strand.
TTGCTGTAGGGACTGTATTCTTTTCTTTAAAGGTCTCATTTCTTTTTCTGTAAACAGTAGAATGATGGGCTTTACCAAAAAGCTGTAATTTTTGTTTCGTCTGTCCACAGCACATTTTGTCAAAAGGATATTGGCTTCCTTAGGTAAGTTTTGGCAAACTCCTATCTGGCTTTTTTATATATATATATATATATATATATATATCTCTATCTATCTGTGTCAGCAGTTGTCCTACTGGGTCTCCTATCATGGTGTCCCTTTACATTTAGCTTGCGACGTATAGTGCGAGCTGACACAGTTGTACTCTGTGCCTGAAGGTCAGCTTGAATTTGTCTGGAAGTTAATCTAATCGTTCTTTATCCACCATTGAAACAATCCTTTGTTGCAGTCTTTGCAATTTTTCTCTCTCGTCCATGGAGATTAGCTACAGTGCCATGAGCTGTAAACTTCTTGACAATGTTGCACACAGTGGACACAGGATGAACAAGATCTGTTAATTGATACAAGTGGGTTTAATTACAAACTACAGGAGCATCACAAACTTGGAATGCAATTATTATTTCTTACAAATTTGATAAGGTGCCAATTTTGTTCAGTCCATTTTTGGGGTTTTGTGTGGATTGTCAGGTTTGGCTTTGTTTCTCTACTTTTTTTTGTGTCATACCAATACAAGCAAAATAAATAAACCTGAGCATGCCTAAACATTTGTAATTGCAACAATTTTCTTGGCAAAGTGGTGCATTATCTGACAGAAATGCAAGGGTACCAATATTTTTGGCAATGACTATTAAAAGGATGATCCTGTTGCATGTTTTCAGGAGTAATTTGGCTGAAACTGACTTTAGGAAGGTTAACATCAGGTAAGCAGTAGTAATGCAGTGAACCATAATGTCTCACTGCAAAAAAGGATACATATGTATCAAAAGGAAAATTCATTCAATTAGACCTTCCATGAAGTGGTATAAAATAAATGTAATCTGTTGGAGTTTACCAATCCTTAGGTTGCATTATTTGTTGCTTTTTTTTTTTTTTTTTTTTTTTTTTCCCCCTTTCACCTGGTCATCTGTCCAGTAAGTCTCTTATTTTTCAACTTCCTTTAACAGACCAAACTGTCCAGCAAAAGTCAGAGGTATTGGGACAAACCATTTAACACTGACGGGTGCTTACAGTGGTCAGCTTTTTTCTTTCCCCCAATATGTAAAACCTTTATCCCAGTAGAGAGGAAAAACTGTTGATGTAGCTGGTTAAAAAGTGTCAGCAGAAATTTCAGCTTCAATTTGTTAGTCAAGTTAGTCTAAATCTGTTAGACCATCTGCTATCTTCTCCCTAGGTTGATGACCGTATTGCTGTCCAAAGTTGTAACTGTTGCCCCTCCATTCAGTGTGGAGACACCCTTGAAAGAATGGTTCTTGGCCTGGATGACAAATTCCTAATAAAATGCAGCTACCACATTATAGGACTAGGAACAGACGGAGCTGAATTTAATCGCTATGTTAAACTATTTGTATTTTGTTTTCTTTATTCCTCCCCTCTCGGTGCTTCCCATCTTTAATGCTGAGCTGCCGCATGTGTCTATTGGTAAACACTTTACTCCCAGCACCGTAACAAAGCAATCACATGATTGCAATGCCCGCCTTCTCCTCCCGGCTTTTTGATCCTCTTAAAGGGCTGGTAGGCGGCGGAGGAGAAAGGATTCAACATGGCAAGCATTTTCTTGAGTTAAGGTCCACTTTAAGTGTGTGTGTGTGTGTGTGTTTTATTTTTCAGCACTGCCACTTCTAAACTGTTTGATGTAAAGTGCTGGGCTTCAGTATCTTGAAGCTCTCTTCATGAAATATTTATTTTAATAGGTCAGCCACATATGAATTGAAGTGGTTTGCCTCAACAGTGAGTTAATTGAGAGGTTAGCAAGGTTGCACTGGCAGCTGGCAAACTTTTTTTTTTTTTTCTGTTTGCTAATGACTTCCAGTGCTATCATCTTATCACAAGAATGAAACCTTGAGGTGTGTACATGAGTAGATCTACTGTTCTGCTTCTGTATAGGAAGCATGAATTATACAGTGACTTGGGAGATAAGATGCTGAGAAGGAAGGAAACAAGCACATTCACTGGCTCATGCAGTGTGAGGTAGCAGTATTTTCTGTGAAAGTAAACTTAACTCTAGGAAATTAACCAAACATAATGTTAGCAGTAACTTTTTTTTTTTTTTAAATATTCCTTAATGTGCCCATGCAACAACTAATATCCAAGCTGCACTCTATATGAAGACCTTAAAGTGTTACTAAACCCACAAGAGTAAAATCGATCTGTATATGCAGTAAAGCATGCTTGTTATACTCACCGTGGAACCTAAGCGGTTAATCCTCTGCATTGTGTAAAAAGGCTGTTTAATCCTGACTTCTCTGATCCTCCCCTTCTTTTAGTGTCCCCCCTTTTATCACCTGATAAGACATATGGTGTGGAGTCGCTCTATACATGCTTAGTTTGGTGTGTATTGCTAGAGAGGTGTTTGTGTTTTTTTTTTTTTTGGGGAGGGTGCATGTGATCAGCACTGTCCAGAGAGAGGTCAGGGGTTTTGCATCCTCCTACAGCAGAATGAAAACTCCTATAAGCTTTAACATGTGCTCGGCTGGACACTGATAGAAGTCACAAGACTGTTCTAACTGCTGATGAGAAAAGGTATTTAGCAGTTTATATTTACTAAAATATTTGCATTTCCGTGTACTGTGGGAGACAAGATATACTGAATGCAGGGTCCTGGGTTTAGTAACACTTTAAAGTGGATCTACCTTACATTTGAGCACCACAAACTAAAAACACTATTTTTGTTGTTTTTCAGTTCATTTTTAATATCTAAAGCAAACTCTATGCACGTATCCATAAAGGAATATGCATTTTTAAAAAATCCATTGCAAAATATACTAAGCTTTGTAATTTTTCAATGGAAAGTTGCTTTGTCCTAATCCTACAGAATGGAAAAAGGTGTAGCTATAAGACCACACTTCAAAATATGTTTGTATTTCTTAGCTGTCTGCAATTTTGATGTATAGGATAAGTTCGCATTTAACAAAAAATAATTCACATTTTTGCAGATATAAAGTGCTTTTTGTTTGGTGTGTGTGTTCCTCTACAGGAGCTGGCAAAATATTGCACCCATGATCAGTGGATCGTGAGTGCATTGTCGGGCTCCTGCATCCCCTCCCTCCAGCTTTCTGCCCATACCTCCTATACAGGCTTTCATTTTGGAAAGTGGAGGGAGTGTGAATGGAATAATACAAATGTGATGATCCGCATGCTTGCAGTCTATTGAAATTACACGGGACTTGTAGCTTATTCATTCACAGATCAGCACCAATTTTAAAATGTGAAAGCTATACTGTCACAGCCGCACTTATTGTAACTTCAGGAGTAATGTAGTTAGAGTGCAGTGGTTAGGAGTATAAAATGTAAAGCAGTGTGGGGAAATTATCAAAACTGGAGCAGCTCTGCATGGCAACCAACTGTCTTCTATCTTCAGCTTGTCCAGTTAAGCTTTGAAAGTAAAAGCTATAAGCCAGTGGCTTGTCATGCACCGTTGCTCCAGTTTTGATAAATTCCCCAAAGTGTCTGTAGTGCAGGGGTCAGGAGTGCACCACTTTTAGAATACAGCCAAAATTACTCTTACCAATATAACCCGCACAGTACGGATCTCCCTTAACATTCCTAATCCCATCCCCCCCTCACCAGTTGGGGTAGGAGCTCATCCTCCTTGGTTCTGTTATGAGCTTTCACTGAAGTAGCAGCTTCAGACATGGTAGGGGTGTTGCGGCCACCTGACGTTTCTTCATTTGAGTTGCACAACACTGCATTGGAAAGCATAGCAGTACCGTTCCTAGCAACTCCAAATGATGTTGCAGCTTGCAGTACCTCCAGCCAAGTCTGTACCTGGAGTGAACTGTACCCCACTAATACATCAAGGCATGGGATGCCTGATATTATGGCTCCAACTGTAGCTGCTGAATCACAGTGAAAGGGACGCTTCCAGCACCAGGAGATTGCATTTCCCCCTTTGCTGGAACAATTGTTGGATGCATCTCTCTGCTGCACACTTTCTGTGAGATGGCTGTGATTGCTTCAAGGTGGGGAACTTTGCATGCCATGTTCATTTGAGAGATACAGGTTTTACTGCTGTTTACAAGAGGGTTTGGGAACTTGCAAAGTGATCAGTCTGGTTTGACCTCAACCCTTCCCACTTTAGTTTTTTTTTCTCCTCTCCTAGGAGGATGGATTGTGGTGGTGTTGGTTTGTGTGTGTGTGTGTGTGTGTGTGTTTTTTTTTCTTTTTTTTTTTTTTTTGGCCTTTAAAACAACTTCTCTGCATGCTACTTGAGCTGTTCTCCTATGCAGCCATCTGTATTAACATATTCTTGACGGCATCTTTGGAGGCTGTACACAGACCCCTCTTGACTGGATGACTGCAGGGCCTGCCTGGAAAGTGACCTGCAGGCACTGGTCTTTCCTTCTGTCTCTTAACAGACCTCTGTCTGCATCCTGACCCATGCATCAGACTGCTATGGATGGTCACTCTGGGATGCTTGTGGAGATCTGTATAAGTTTGTGCTGCCAGGCCCCCTGTCATTTATTTGAACAGGCTTCGTGCACAGAACATGTGCATCCCGCACATGTTCCAAGTGTAGGCCCCCTCTTCGTGTTTAACCTGGGAGGATTTCACTACAGAATTTTATATCCTAAATTGCTGACTCTGACCACAGAAGACATAAGCATACCTCAGTGCACTCCCTCTGTAGAATCATTATCTGGTCTGACTGCAGCCGTGGAGGCTCTGACCCTTAACATTTCCTTGCTAGATTAAGTTTTCCAAGGACTCTCAGGCAGTGCTATAACTTTCAAGCTATAAGAAACCATTTTGGTTCTTGTTGCTCAAGTGTGTGCCAACGTAAAGCTTCTAGTAGTTCTACTGCCAGTCTGGGGTTCCTGAGCGGTCTTAAAGCGGAGTTGGTCAGTTTTGTGTTTAAAAGTCAGCAGCTACAAAAACTGTAGCTGCTGACTTTTAAAATAAACAAAAAAAACACACTTACCTGTTCCATGGTCCAGCGATGTGCTCACCCGCACTGTCCCTTCTCTGCCTCTTCTCTCCTTGGCATCACAACTGTGGGCACTAGGCTGTGACAGTATGTGGCTTCACAGCTGGGTGCCCACTGCGCGCGTGTGAGTCGCACTGCGCATTCTAATTGGTCCACCAGACTTCTGGGACCTGTGAAGGTTCCCAGAAGACTGCAGGAGGAAGGATGGGGCCGAACTTCTGGCTCATTTCGCTGTGGCGAACTTTGCCAGAATTGGGAGCGTGTACCGTTCAAAAACAGGTATCTGCTACCCCCCCACAAAAGGGGTGCCAATTGTGGCAGTGGAGGGGGGAGAGGCAAACAAGCGGAGCTTCCACTTTTGAGTGGAACTCTGCTTTGAAGACCAATAAAACCTTTCCTATGCTCCCACTATTTGCAAGTGTTTTCTATGTTTGAAGACCTGTAATAGAGGCATTTTAAACTTTCAAGTGTTTTTAGCCAAGGTAGTAGTGTAATTGCATTCCCTGTGTTTTTCCTTGCCATAATGTTGTAGCTGTAGTTTGTAGTGTAATTTATTGATTTGCACTTTGTGCACGTGCTCTGAGACTGAACGTCTATTCTGAGCTGCCTTGACTGTCCTCATCCAAGGATGTTGTGCAAATGAAGCCAAAGCCTCAAGCTGAGAAAACTAACACCTTCTCTTACTCCCAGGCTTCATTCTCTAGGACCAAACCTAAGCTTCAAGCACAATGTTATTGAAAACCCTGGGCTTCTAAATCTACCAAACCTGCAGTTAAGTCTGGACCAAGTTGTCCAGTCTGCCCCTTAAAGTGGTTGTAAACCCTTACATATACCAAGTGAAGTGACTGGCCACATGTGATACACAGAGGTGGAACGAATCCTCCTACATAAGTTGTACCTGTTATTTGCAGTTTCCTTCTCTACATCTGTTCAAAGTCCAGAATTTATAAAGCTTTTTTTCTGAGCTTTTAGAAAACCTATCAGGGAGCTGAAACTACACACTGCAGAGCTATGTGAGGAGAACCTATTGGAGGGAAGGAACGAACCCCCCCCCCCTTTCAAACAGGCACAGAGTTGAGACGGTCAGACTGCTTGCGTTCCCTCTCATGTAACTTTTTATTTATTTTTTTTTTCCCCCCCTCTAGGTATCAGGAAAACTTGTCAGATGTGATGCATGCTGATAGCAGAGGAACAAGGCAGCAGACAGAAATGACACTTAGTGCTCTGGATTAAGACCACTACATACTAAAGAGGGATATGCTTTGCTCGTATTTAATGTCTGAGGTTTATAACCCCTTTACTTTTTTATTAATATAGATAATGTGGTTTGCCCCAAATATGTTTTCGTGTCCCCACATCTTGGCTTCTCATGGAAATATTGTTCTCCTGAACCCTATTCAAAACCTTATTAAGTGAATTTCTGGTGTATTTCAGTTATTTATTGCCTACTCCTAGGCAGTTAGCACAGGAATCGCAGCTTGCTGGCAGCAAAAGTACCATGAGATATGTTCGGTATCAAAGGTAAACCAAAAGGTTTGAGCAGTGGAGAAACTGCAATGAATGAAAGAAATCCTGGAAGTTGAGGAAAAAGATCAGCAGTCGAAACCACACTATGAAAGGAATAATTTTCAAGTAGGGTCATATTGGATTGTCAGAAATAGTTTATTTGTTAAAATGCTTATGTTATAAAAAAAAAAGTGTTGTGACCATAGAACCCCTTCTTTTTAAGCCAGAGACAACCAGCCAACTAATATTCTAACCCTTCATAACACCACCCCTATCACTCACTGGAAGTTTCAAGTAACAAATTCCAGTAAGAATGAAAACCAAAACCAAACCTATTCTGACCCCAGGTCAAGCAGATTGAAAACTTCCTAGTAGACCTATTTAGAGACGCTGGTATATGTTTAGTTCAAAAATTGCACGGAAATGTCCAAGTTTTGCACATACCTACAGTGAAGGAAATAAGTATTTGATCCCTTGCTGATTTTGATTGTTTGCCCACTCACAAAGAAATGATCAGTCTAAAAATCGAATGGTAGGTATATTGTAACACAGAGAATCGCAACAAAAAATTCAAAAGAAATGCGTGTAACAAATTATGCACTGATTTGCATGTTCATGAGGGAAATATGTATTTTATCCCCTTCACAAAACATGACTTGGTACTTGGTGGCAAATCCCTTGTTGGCAATCACTGAGGTCAGACGTTTCCTGTAGTTGGCCACCAGGTTTGCACACATCTCGGGAGGGATTTTGGCCCACTCCTCTTGGCATTTCCTCTACAAGTCATTAAGGTTTGGTGGCTGATATTTGGTAACTTGAACTTTCAGCTCCCGCCACAGAATTTCAATTTGATTAAGGTCTGGAGACTGGCTAGGCCACTCCAGGACCTTAATGTGCTTCTTCTTGAGCCACTCCTTTGTTGCTTTGGCCATCTGTTTTGGGTCATTGTCATGCTGGAACACCCATCCACAACCCATTTTCAATGTCCTGGCTGAGGGAAGAAGGTCCTCACCCAAGGTTTGATGTTACATTGCCCCGTCCATCGTCTCTTTGATGCGGTGCTGTTGTCCTGTCCCCTTAGCAGAAAAATACCCCAAAGCAGAATGTTTCCACCACCATGTTTGACAGGTGGGATGGTGTTCTTGGGGTCATAGGCAGCATTCCTCCTCCAAACGTGGCGAGTTGAGTTGATGCCAAAGAGCTCAATTTTGGTCTCATATGGCCACAACACTTTCAACCAGTCGTCCTGCATCATTCAAATGTTCAGTGGCAAACTTCAGACGGGACTGGACATGCGCTTTCTTGAGCAGGGGGACCTTGCGGTCGTTGCACTGTTCTCATGTTCATTGACACTCCACAAGGTGAGATCTTGCATGGTGCACCAGATTTAGGGAGACTGACAGTTGTTTTGTGTTTCTTCCATTTGCAAACGATTGCACCAACTGTTGTCACCTTCTCACCAAGCTGCTTGGCGATAGTTTGGTAGCCCAGTCCAGCCTTGTGTAGGTCTACAATCTTGTTCCTGACATCCTTGGGACAGCTCTTTGGTCTTTGCCATGGTGGAGAGTTTGGAATCTGTTTGATTGTGCCTGTAGACAGGTGTCTTTTCTACAGGTAACAAAATGAGATTAGCAGCACTCCCTTTAAGAGACTGCTTCTAATCTCAGCTTGTTACTTGTATGAAAGACACCTGGTAGCCAGAAATCTTGCTGAATAATAGGGGATCAAATACTTATTTCCCTCATGAACATGCAAATCTGCATAATTTTTTTTTTAGACATGCATTTCTTTAGAATTTTTTGTTGCTATTCTGTCTCTGTTACAATACACCTACCATTCGAGTTTTAGACTGATCATTTCTTTGTGAGTGGGCAAACATTCAAAATCAGCAGGGAATCAAATACTTATTTCCTTCACTGTATTTAACAATTCTGTTCACACCTGCGGCAGCCCTTGCTGCCCTTCTTAAAAATCTGAATTGTGTACATGGGACATTCTATACTTTAAGTGTTACTAAACCCATGACCCTTCAGTCACTATGTGGTCACAGAACATGGAAATGCAATTATTCTAGAACATGGAAATACATTTATTTAGTAATATAAACGGCTAAATACCTTTTTCTCATCAGCAATATATAACTGCACTAGTTAATGCTTGTAGGAGGGGTTTTCATTCTCATTTGACTGTTCTATGAGGCTGTGTGACCCCTGATCCTCTGTATGGACAGTGCTGATTGACCTTGTGACGATCATGTGCACCCTCTCCAGGAGAAAAAAAGACTCTAGCAATACACACTAAACAGCATGTGCAGAGTGCCTCCTAGGGCTCTGTACTATCAGCAGATGGGTTGGGGACAGTAAAAGGGGAGGATCAGAGAAGACAGATTTAAACAGCTTTTTTATTTTTACACAGGGCAAAGGAGTAACCCCTTAGGTTTCACAGTGAGTATAGCAAGCATGCTTTACTATATACAGACTTTACAGTTGTGGGTTTATTAACACTTTAGGACACAGCGGTCAAACCGTTTTCTTTTCTCACTACATGTTTTGACCTTTTAGCGTGTTTATAAAGCTTTATATTAAAATAGGCAATAGTTGCCTGCTCTGTACAATGGTTTTGCACAGAGCAGCCCCGATCCTTCTCTTCTGGGGTCCCCTACCAGCTCTTCTGGCTCCTCCTCTTTGGAAAGTGCCCTCATAGAAAGACGCTTTCTGTGGGACGCTCATGCGGGTTCGTTCCCAAGCAGTGCTGCCAGTGTCTATAGACAGTGTGTGACTCAGCCCTGTCCCCCACTCCCTTGTCACAGAATTTCATAGCTGTTGAGCCGCTACTGTCAGTTCTCTCCTGTGAGGAGGGAGAAACGCTGCTCTCGTGCACATCACAATGGGGCTCAAGTAAGTATAAGGAAAGGAAGGGATTCTGTGGCACAGTTGTGTTTTTTTTGCATTTTTTCTTTTTTGCATTAAGGTAAAAAACTTAAGGTTTTAGAACCACTTTTTTTTTTTTTTTTTTTTAAACCTGGCAGCTGCTGTTTTGTAAAAGGTCTTTTTTGTATATTGTACATAATTTTGCACAGGTTAGCACATATATTTCTTAGTCTTTTCTTAAAAAAAAAAAAAAAAAAAAAAAATTTACAGAAGCCAACATTAGAACATATGGCAAAAAGTATGCCCCAGATGCATACAGAAGTACAAGATGGTAGAAAAAAAAATGGTTTTCCGATACTTACAGACTTTTGCATAACATAATGCAGGAAACGGAAGTATGAAACCATACGACCTAAATCCTACACCATTCCTCCAAGTGTCAGAACTGGGAGGGGATTAAATTGGAACAGCATTGTGGCAAAAATAGTCTGTTCCATACCCTACATTTTTGTAGAGCAGTGGTCAGGGGCAAAAAGGGGCCCCAATATTGCGTCCAGAAGAGCTTACTGCATAATTTTTGCACATGTGCAATTCCAGTGGCCAGAATAAATATTCTAGCCAACAGTGTGTACACTTCTAAATGTCGCATACCTGTAAGTGCACATCATCTGCCAAATAAGAAAGATCCAGTGTAGATAGGATAATTTTAATATGGCTGTATTTGTGCTTTGCTCCTGAGATTGCATAATTAATTTTTTTTGTTTTTTCATAATTACTGTGAATTTTCTAATCTCCAAGGCACTATGAAACATTCTAAAAATTCAGGAAGCTTTTTCCAAGGCTTCCTATGCAACAATTTTTTTATTTTTTTTTCTTCCTTCTGCTCACTGCTGATCAGATACTGACCACATGCTGCAGCAACTAGCAATCCCTACAAGGGAATGTGTACAAAGACTGTTTACTATAGAGTCTGGAAGCCTGACATCTATTACTTGCAGACAGGAGTGAAAGAAAAGGCTGTGATTTAAGAATTGCAGAAGAAACTGTAAAGAGATCCCTTTGCTTTAAACCAGATATGTAGCATATTGTTTGAAATGCACCTGTATTTGTGCAGTTACTGCATTCTGTGAAGGAGCAAAGGCATCTTTGCTGGAAGTACAAAGTTTTATGCACATTAATCCTGTCAAGTGTTCTACTTACCTTTTTACCTGTTACCGTGGCAAAGGGTAGATTAGAGTTGTTACCTTTCTGTCAAGTTGTCACACTAAAAACAAAACAATGAAGCCTAACGGAACCACTGCATGCAGCCACAGCTTCTTGTGGGGGTTTCTACTTTAAAAACTCCATGGCAGCAAGGGTCTGTAAATGTATTCATGGCTGCAAAAACAAGCTATGAGGTTTGGGAATTGTTTGTTTTTGTGGAGACTATACAGGTGAAACTTGAAAAATTAGAATATTGTGCAAAAGTTCATTTATTTCAGTAATGCAATTTAAAAGGTAAAACTAATATGAGATAGACTCATTACATGCAAAGTGAGATAGTTCGAGCCATGATTTGTCATAATTGTGATGATTATGGCTTACAGCTCTTGAAAACCCCAAATCCACAATCTCAGAAAATTAGAATATTGTGAAAAGGTGCAATATTCTAGGCTCAAAGTGTCCCTATAACACTTGCAAAGGGTTCCTGAGCCTTTAAATGGTCTCTCAGTCTGGTTCAGTAGGAATCCCAATCATGGGAAAGACTGCTGACCTGACAGTTGTGCAGAAAACCATCATTGACACCCTCCATAAGGAGGGAAAGCCTCAAAAGGTAATTGCAAAAGAAGTTGGATGTTCCCAAAGTGCCGTATCAAAGCAAATTAATAGAAAGTTATGTGGAAGGGAAAAGTGTGGAAGAAAAAAGGTGCATAAGCAGCAGGGATGACCGCAGCCTGGAGAGGATTGTCAGGAAAAGGCCATTCAAAAGTGTTGGGGACTTTCACAAAGAGTGGACTGAGGCTGGAGTCAGTGCATCAAGAGCCACCACACACAGACTGATCCTGGACATGAGCTTCAAATGTCGTATTCCTCTTGTCAAGCCGCCCCTGAAACAACTTCAGAAGCGTCTTACCTGGGCTAACGAAAAACAGACCTGGGCTGTTGCTCAGTGGTCCAAAGTCCTCTTTTCTGATGAGAGCAACTTTTGCATCTCATTTGGAAACCAAGGACCCAGAGTATGGAGGAAGAATGGAGAGGCACACACTGCAAGATGCTAGAAGTCCAGTGTGAAGTTTCCAGTCTGTGTTGATTTGGGGAGCCATGTCATTTGCTGGTGTTGGTCCACTGTCCTTCATTAAGTCCAGGGTCAACGCAGCCGTCTACCAGGAGATTTTGGAGCACTTCATGCTTCCTTCCGCAGATGAGCGTTATCGGGATGCTGACTTCGATTTCCAGCAGGACTTGGCACTTGCCCACACTGCCAAAAGCACCAAAACCTGGTTCAATGACCATGGGATTACTGTGCTTGATTGGCCAGCAAACTCGCCTGACCTGAGAATCTATGAGGCATTGCCAAGAGAAAGATGAGAGACATGAGACCGAACAATGCAGAAGAGCTGAAGGCCACTATTAAGCATCCTGGTTTTCCATAGCACCTCAGCAGTGCCACAGGCTGATAGCTTCCATTCCACGCCGCATTGAGGCAGTAATTGCTGCAAAAGGGGCCCAAACCAAGTACTGAGTACATATGCATGCTTATACTTTTCAGAGGTCCGATATTGTTCTATGTACAATCCTTGTTTATTGATTGCATGTAATATTCTAATTTTCTGAGATTGTGGATTTGGGGTTTTCATGACCTGTAAGCCATAATCATCACAATTATGACAAATCACGGCTTGAACTATCTTGCTTTGCATGTAATGAGTCTATCTCCTATATTTCACCTTTCAAGTTGCGTTACTGAAATTAATGAACTTTTGCACGATATTCTAATTTTTCTAGTTTCACCTGCATTTGTGAGCACTAAAAATTAACTACCTTTTAATTGTACAATGCAGAACGCAGGCAACTTATTCATATATAATCATTCGCAGCTCTGCGATTATTTTCATAATTGATTAGTTGGCCAACTTTATTGTATCGAATAATCGAATAAAAACTTCAAAAGAAAGTGTTATGTATAATTTAGTTAACATGTAAAGTTTTTAAAGACAATTTATTCTTGAATATCTATATGCAGTGGTAAATATAAATAACCAGCTGAATGACTAACAGTGTATATACTATTTAGAGGCTTATGCTCATACAAAATCAAATCAATACTTTTATTTAACCACTTGCTCTCCAGAGGATACACCCCCCCCCCCCCCCTTCCTGACCAGGCTTTTTTTTGTGACACAGCGCTGATACTTGAACCACATATCTACTGAACACTTTTACCCCCTTCGTGCCCAGGCCAGTTTTCAGCTTTCAGTGCTGTTGCACTTTGAATGACAATTGAGCAGTCATGCAACATTGTACCCATATTAAATTTTTATGATTTTTTTTTTTTTTTTTTTTTTACACAAATAGAGCTTTCTTTTGGTATTCGCCACTGGGGTTTTTCTTTTGCACTATAAACAAAGGGCAAAACATTTGCAATATTTTGTAATAGAAACAAAGAAATTTTCAAACGGGTAATTTTTCTCCACTGATGGGCACTGATGAGGCTGCACTGATGGGCGCGACTGCTGGGGGGCACTGCAGGGCACTGATCATCAGTGCCCTGATGGTCAGTGCCGATCTTCTCTGAGACAGCTGCTGGTTATCGGCAGTACTTTCCTCACGCTGTGATAGCGTGAGAAACGTGCAGCCGATAACCGGCAACTGTATTTACTCCGTGATCTGCTGTGTCATTGGACTCAACTGATTACATGCTAAAAGGCCGCTGAGATTGGCCTTTTACTTCATCACGTGATCAGCTGTGTCGATAGGACACAGCGATCACTTAGATCGTTGGGTGCGTTCTAGGAGGTCGTCATATGACGTCCTCCCAGAACTGGACAACCGCGCTATAGCAATCATTCTGCTATAGCGCGGTTAACTGACAACTGTGCGGTCATGTAACCCTGCACCCAAATTTTCCGTTCTTCTTTTTTTCCCACAAATAGAGCTTTCTTTCGGTGGTATTTGATCACCTGTGCGTGTGTTTTATATTTTTGCTATTAATGTGCAGTAAAAAAATCAAATTTTTTTGTCATAAATTTAGGCCAATAATGTATTCTGTTACATGTCTTTGCTAAAAAAAAAAAAAAAAATAATCCCAGTACGTGTAAATTAATTTTTTTACGTGAAAGTTATAGCGTTTACAAATGACAGTATAGATACTGGATTTTTTTTTTTTTTTTTATACTAGTAATGGCATTGATCAGCGACTTATAGCGGGACTGCGGCAGGCATTCTGACACTGGGGGAACGGACTTGGTGTCACTGACATCCCCAGTGACACCAATACAGTGATCAGTGGTAATAAGTGCTGTACTAATGGCACTGGGCAGGAAGGGGTTAACGTGGTGCGATCAAAGGGTTAACTGTGCTGCTGTTTCACAGTATGCTGTGTGAGTGCAGACAGATCTCTCCACCATCAGAGATGCTTGGCAATCGCTGGGTCCCAGCGAGTAATCACCGGCCGGGACCCAGTGATTGACAGCCGAGATAATGACAGCACGCGCACCCACTAACTGGAACGTCAAAAACACGTGTGTGTATATGTGAGTGAATATATATATATATATATATATATATATATATATATATATATATATATGTATTTTCTGGCGTATAAGATTACTTTTTATACTTAAAAATATACCCCAAAAATTGGGGGTAGTCTTATACGCGCGGTATAAAATGTGAACCTTGAGTTTGTTTGGGTCAAGCTGGCTGAATGTGTGGTAATACTGTACATACAGTATACCGTGCTGAGCCAAGCTGGCTCAAAACAAATGTCCCTATGACAGATTAATCTGTCAGCCCGCTGGATGTGCTGTATTTACAGTATACTGCGCTGAGCCAAGCGGTTTCAAAACTTGCCAGTAAGTCCCTACTGTAATCAGCCCGCTGGATGCGTGTATGTATGGTAGCTGCGGCTACATACAGTATACACTAGGCCAATCACGGCGAGTGATGTATTCTACTAATGAATACAAAGACTGCTCGGATTGAGTCAGAGAGGTGGGCTGATGTCACAACCTCAGCCAATCCGAGCAGGCTTTGTATTCATTAGTAGAATACATCGCTCGCCGGGATTGGCCCAGCGTATACTGTATGTAGCCTCAGCTACTGTACATACACACATCCAGCGGTCTGATTACCGTAGGGACGTACCGGTACGTTTTGAAACAGCTTGACTCAGTATACTGTGTATATACCACACATCCAGCGGGCTGACAGATTAATCTGTCAGGGACATTTGTTTTGCGCCAGCTTGGCTCAGCGCGGTATACTGTATGTACATTACTGCACATCCAGCAGGCTGTATATATACTGTATGTAGCCGAAGCTACTGTATTACATCCAGCGGTAACCATCTGATTTGGAGTTTGATCCATATGGTGACTGTCTTACAAATGTATCACAAGATGTCATTCATAAACTTATGATGTCAGAGGATGAACATGAGGATTTTGAAGGATTTTAAGTACCGGTAAGTCAACCATTTCAATTAAAAAATCTGTTTTTAAATGATGTTGCCTCGGAAGGGGGGTAGTCTTATACGGCGAGTATAGCCCAAAGCCTATGTGTTAACTAAAAATTAGGGGGTCGCCTTATACGGCGGAAAATACGATGTGTGTGTATATATATATATATATATATATATGTGTGTGTGTGTGATTTTGCACACCCGTGCTGCCCTATAGCAGTATTTCTGCTATAGGGCAGCGCAGAACCAGTTAAAGGATTTTAAAAGACCTAATATGCCATTTTGCAGATTTTTTTCAAGCAGGATTGTAATATAATATGTATGACAGAGTCCCTTATCATAGGCAGATGGTAGGGCTTTCCATGGGGACATTTTTTCTGTTTCAATATTTATTTATTTTTATTATTGGAAATTAACATGCATCCAAGTAAATAACAGTACCACTATTGGCCCTTAGTGGCCATGCATCAGGATCTCGCAGCGCAGGCGAGACCTAAAAACATACATCAATGACATATAAGGAGAGTGTAGCAAGACCAGATGTCCTAATCCACCTTGGATTGGTCCACAGCAGGCACAAAGGGGTGGAGAAGTTGGATCTTCAGAAGCAGTCGAAATGTGCCAAAGCCCAAACTCTGTATTCCTATGTATTGAGCACAAGAGTACTACACAATGTCTTTCAATTTACAATATGGCATTGAGCAATCAAAGGGCCATCTGAGCAAGAAAATAAAGAAAGATGGGGGGGAAAAAAGAGGGAAGTAAGAGAACAAAGGGAGGAATAGAGTCCACCCACGCGATAGGCTCCACCAAGCCAGCACAGAGAAAGGAAGCAATATTGGGAAGTAGTTTGCAGGGAGCTAATCCATGGGTTCCAGACTCACTCAAACATGGCAGAGGTATCTCAGGATACTGACCATTTTCTCATTGATCATGATCCATGAAAGTTTTCGTTTCATTAATACGAAGTCCCACTAATGGGTTCTTCCAGGCAATTGTGATCGCAATTTTGGCTGCCAGGGACATGAAATAGATTAGGGTCTGAGCAGATCTGGAAAATCAAGTGATGGGTTCATTAAGCAGTGAAGTTCTAGGGATTCTAATGACATTAATCATAGTCACCGTGAAGATCTGGGAAAGAACTCGTATCTAGTACCTTCTAACCGTAGGGCATGTCCACCATACATGGAACATAGTTCCTACATGCCCACATCCTCGGAAACAAAGTGAGGAGGAGCCAGGGTACATTCTTGACAATCAATCTGGGACCAGATACCAGTGAGAGAGGACCTTATAGCCTGCCTCTACAAGGGAGACATTCATAATGCCTTTTGTGTATTCTTAGGCTTCGTTCACACTAGCTTTGAAAGCAGGCGTTTTTAATGCTCCTCAAATGCCTATGGAAATGATACTGTGGGCAGCACACAGTGCTGTTCACATTAGCAAAACATGAAGCGTTAGCGACACTTCAAAATTCACGCCTGATGTCAAGTCAGGAGTTGAAGCCTTTCATCGCGTCCCATTCAAGTCTATGATGGCGCTACTCACAAGCGCCTGACAGGAGTTTGCAGGCCGTTAATACCATTAGAGTTTATTATAGGCGTTTTGTAGTGCAGTTTTAACACTTGTAAAACGCCTACAAATCGCGCATAGGGTGTTTGTGGAGCATTTTTAACGCTTGTAGAATGCCCATACTAAAGCTTATTAACACCTGTTTAACCCTATAGGGCGTTTTTGACAGGAGAGAATGGTCCTTTAGGGCTTGTTCACACTTGACTAAATTTCTATTTTTTCACCCATCTCCCTCTCCCAGGCAAGCATATACGGTAGTTAACCTGAAGTGGGAACAGTTTATACAGGCTGGAGATGCCCACTTTCTGAACCCTGCCACGGAAACCTCTTTCAAAAGCTATTCGTGTAGCAACATAAATGGTATTCCGTTGTAAGGAGTGAATGAAATGGAGTACTTGCTGCAGATGGTATAGTTTAGTTGCGGGCATCCCGAGCTGTTGTGAGTAATAAAGTAGTGGGGTGTATCCCCTATGGTCCAAGAAGTGTCCCACACAATACAAGCCTTTATCCACCATTGTAATTCCCATGGGTGAAGACCAGAGGGAAACTGGATTGCTAAATATTGATTCTATACATGAGTACTTTTTAATAGCGTAGTATAGCCAAAGCTGTTTTGGCTATACTTCTCCAGGGAATCGTAGGAGTGTAGTTCCAGAAGTCACAGAGCCGGTCCAGACTCTGTAAAGTTCCTGACCATATGGTCGAGAGCCATCCACTGAGAGCCTGAGCCAGCTGCTCCCTCTGTCTCTCCTGTTCTTACTGGAGCGCTGGGCTGCGAAGAGCCATTGACTGTAACTACACAAAATATGTATCAAACTGGCACCAAGGAAATAGGTGAAAAATTAAATGCTGCTGTTCAAGGATTGACTAAACATCAAAAAATAATAAAAATACAGCGCAAATAATCAAAAATGTGAAAGTCCAAAAAAAGTCCCAAATTTAAAGTCCAATGTCCCAAAAAATGTGAAAAAAATATTTACTCAACTTTATAAATTTTCCAGCTTGCGCACATCTTCTGTGAAAAGCATTATATAGATCCACACTCGCCAAATGCTGTGAATTCCCAAACTGCTATGGCTTTAAGATGCAAAAAAGACAAGCCTGCAGGTGGGGTGTGGTGTCCTCTGAGATGATATAACTTTATGCGATCTCACACTGACTCTCCTTCCCAGATATTTCTCGTAGCGAAAAACAAAAGCAAAAGATACCAATGATATATTGCTATATACCAATTAAAAAATATATATTTTATAAAAAAATGCAAAACAAAAACCTTTCTTACACTCACATAAGGTAATTAAGCCCCAATTTCCATAGGGTCATTTGATCTCCCACATCACAGATGTTGAATCAACCCTTATCTTCCTCCAAGCTCTCACTCCTGGATGGATGGATAGGGGTACTTTATGACCAGCTTGTTACTCTCAAGCCTTCGCTCATGGTTCCTCAATTTGCCCCGAATGCATTATTCATTTAATTACACATTATGAATTATTTACTTGAAAACTAAGCCCTCCGGCACATCGCTGTCACGGCTTCCCTAGGCTTCCATCTTCACCCAGTCTTCCTTCTGGGTCCGTGAGATGCGGCCATATGGTCGGCCGGGCCACGATGTCGTCGCTCCCACGCATGTGTAAAGAGTTTTGGCTACAACAAAGTGCGCATGTGCCGGTGAGATCTCCGGAGATTCTAGAGTAAATATCTCCTAAACCTTGCACGTTTAGGAGATATTTACAGTACCTACAGATAAGCCTTAAAGACTTACCTGTAGGTAAAATATGCAAAAATGAGTTTACTTATCCTTCAAATAGAAATGCATATGTGGGGACTGCTTCAACAGTAACATGATACACCCTGAATATGGGTAGAACGTGTTACAAAAAGTGAATTTATCCTTTTTAACTATTACATCCCTAGAAAGCTAATCTGGCCTACAAGCCACAAGTGCCTGGTGGGCTCTATCCACCTCCATCTGGTGTTCAGAGATATCTGGGATAAGGTTTCCCATTAGTGTCTACACTGCCCCTTCCAAATCTTTGATTGTTTCAGGCAGATGAAGTTATACTGCCATGTTCCATTTTCCAGATCCTCTTATTTTGCATGTGTCTGGTCAAGCTGGGTTTGCAGATCTGCGATGTGCAGGCTTTAGCTATACTTTTCAGTCCTTAAACACACCTGTAGAATAATTTTTAATTGTTACTTCTAGCAATTCTTCAGTTTGACAGTTTTCGGTAGAATTACCTATAAATATTGGGTGACATCAGGGACACATTTAGGACCTCCTTTTACTGCTGAAGTTGACAACCACAGTTATAGATAAAGCTACAAAGAATTTTCATATTTGCTATGTTGCAGCTATTTTCACTACATGTCTCAATGCAAAATATAAATCTAGGAATTGTGGTCTTTGTTCAGTAGTTGTACATGTTGGTTTTATGGAGAGGGGTGTGTTTTTTTTTTTTTTGTTTTGTTTTGTTTTGTTTTTTTACACTGCCTAGCTGCTTAATACAATTTTTTAAATATTTTTAAAACATGTTCAAGTGCACATTTTTGGAATGTTGTATCTTGTTCTAACGTTTTATAAAAGAGCATACTTCTGAACACTGCTGCTGTTTGTTTATTCAAGGTATTTTACTGTTTACCTGGCAAAAGCAACATTTATTCTGATGTGGTTATCAGCAGTAGACACCTGACTTATTTTGTTCACTTTTCAGCATTTGCTTAAAAAGGCAAGTATAACTAAGCAAAGTCAATATTTTAACACTAACAAAAAGAAAAAAAGAAAAGCATCTGCCATTTCAAAGGTAACTCCACTTTTGTTGGGGCGAAAAAATGGCTCAAAAAACGGCTGTAATCATATTGTAATTTAAATTTTTTATTAAAAATTACCTTTCCTTTTCAACCTGCAGTGTTGTAATTTTCTGTAGAATGCAATATGGCCTCCAGAATAACAAGTTAGAAATCTGCAACAAAGTTTGTTAATCCTTGCACTGTACATAGTGTGGTGTGTGGGTCGCTTGTCTCTAGAGTAGAAAGATGCTAGAAAGTGGGACTTACCAAGGTAATTAACACTGTTAACCTGTAAGTGGCAATGTATCCAAAAACTATTTATTTTTTTCATTTATTTCAGGTACTTGTATAGCGCCGTCAATTTACGCAGCTCTTTACATATATATTATACATTCACATCAGTCCCTGATCCTCTAGGGGTGTACAATCTAAGGTCCCTAGCTTGCATTCATACAGTGAGGAACAAAAGTATTTGAACACCCTGCGATCTTGCAAGTTCTCCCACTTAGAAATCATGGAGGGGTCTGAAATTCACATTTGTAGGTGCATTCCCACTCTGAGACAGAATAAAAAAAAAAATAAATAAATAAATTCAGGAAATCATTGTATGATATTTTTTTTTTTTTTTTTTTTATTTGTCTTGCACTGCTGAACATAAGTATTTGAACACCTGAGAAAATCAGTGTTAATATTTGGTACAGAAGCCTTTGTTTGCAATTACCGAGGTCAAACGTTTCCTGTAGTTCTTCACCAGGTTTGCACACACTGCAACAGGGATTTTGGCCCACTCCTCCACACAGATCTCCTCTAGATCTGTCAGGTTTCGGGGCTGTCGCTGAGCAACACGGAGTTTCAGCTCCCTCCCAAAGATGTTCTATTGGATTTAGGTCTGGAGACTGGCTAGGCCACTCCAGAACCTTGATATGCTTCTTACGGAGCCACTCCTTGGTTATCCTGGCTGTGTGCTTCGGGTCGTTGTCATGTTGGAAGACCCAGTCACGACCCATCTTCAATGCTCTGACTGAGGGAAGGAGGTTGTTGCTCAAAATCTCACAATAAATGGCCCCATTCATCCTCTCCTTAATACAGTGCAGTCGTCCTGTCCCCTTTGCAGAAAAGCACCCCCAAAGCATGATGTTACCACCCCCATGCTTCACAGTAGGGATGGTGTTCTTGGGATGCAACTCATCCTTTTTACTCCAAACACGACGAGTGACGTTTAGACCAAAAAGTTCTACGTTGGTCTCATCTGACCACATGACTTTCTCCCATACCTCCTTTGGATCATCCAGATGGTCATTGGCAAATTTCAGATGGGCCTGGACATGTGATGACTTGAGCAGGGGAACCTTCCGTGCAATACATGATTTAAAACCATGACGGCGTAGTGTTCTACTGACAGTGACCTTTGAAACTGCTGTCCCAGCTCTCTTCATGTCATTGACCAGTTCCTCCCTTGTAGTTCTGGGCTGATTCCTCGCCTTTCTTTATCATCCGTGATACCCCACGAGGTGAGATCCTGCATGAAGCCCCAGTCCAAGGGAGACTGACAGTCTTTAGCCTCTTCCATTTTCTAACAATTGCTCCAACAGTTGATCTATTTTCACCAAGCTCCTTGGCAATTGCCCTGTAGCCCTTTACAGCCTTGTGGAGGTCCACAATTTGTCTCTGGTGTCTTTTGACAGCTCTTTGGTCTTGCCCATGGTAGTAGTTGGCGTCAGACTGACTGTGAGGTGGACAGGTGTCTTTAAAGAGGTAAGATAGATGCTACTAAGTTAGTTTAATGAGTGGAGTAGAGGTGGACTTTTTAAAGGCACAGTAACAGGTCTTTGAGAGCCAGAATTCTTGGTGTTTTTCAGGTGTTCAAATACTTATGTTCAGCAGTGCAAGACAAATAAATTCTTTAAAAATCATACGTGATTTCCTGAAATTTTTTATTTTTTTTTTAAATTCTGTCTCTGAGTGGGAATGCACCTACAATGTGAATTTAAGACCCCTCTATGATCTCTAAGTGGGAGAACTTGCAAAATCGCAGGGTGTTCAAATACTTCTGTTACTGTACATATACATACTAGGGCCAATTTAGACAGGATCCAATTCACCTACCAGCATGTCTTTGGAGTGTGTCAGGAAACTGGAGTACCCGGAGGAAACCCGCACAGGGAGAACATGCAACCCTCCTAAGTGTTTCCAGAGCAAGCAGCTTGCTATGGGGGAACTTGAGCAGGCTCACTCCTGAGCCGCTGCTTTGCATGTCCATGTGCGCACACAGAACTGTGGCTCTGCCCTGCCCTCTCCCTGTCCTCATTGGCTCACTGGCTATGATTGACAGCAGCAGAAGCCAATGGATCATGATTGGACTCAGGTAAGTAGGGGGTGGGATTGCTGCACACAGATGTGGTGGTTTTGTTTGTTTTGTTTTTTTTTTTTAATCGGAATACATGAAGGTAAAATCCTTGAGCCTTTACAGCCACTTTAAGCAGAAGTGAATGTTTCCCTTGGCAACAAATTTGATTCCTGTACAGCCCTCATTCAGAGATGCCAAGAACAGAAAATGGGGGCGGGGGGTTGAGTTTAATGAAAATATCAGTACAGTGTAACCTTTTGCGTAGCTTGCTAATTTTTTTTTTTTTTTTTTTTCTCCAGGTATCTGAAAGAGAGCACTTTGAAAGATGGGTCTACATGTGCGCACCATAACACCCTATGCCCTACCTGGAGTGCTGGCACTCCTTGCCTGTTGGTGGTTCTTCTCACGAAAGAAAGACAAATGCAGTACTAAACATGATCAGATACCTGCCAGTGCGGATAAGGTTGAGACAGACTATGTCTCGGAAGAAATTCACAGCAGTTCTGGGGCTAAACTTGTGCAGCTGGACAAAGAGGAGGAAATTTTATTACAAGAAGACTGCACATGCTCCTTGTTGGCTGCACAGGAGCCACCTTTGTACAGCCGTGCACAGGAGCCGTTTGTACCTCCATCTTGCTGCAGGGTTGAGGATGACTTGGTGAAAGAATCCCACTTACAAAATATAGAAGTGGGCATCTCGGAGGGATTTGTTGATCAGGAAGTTGTTAAAAGTAAAAGTCCTGACCACTTCAGGGCAAACGGAGTAGCTGAAGCCCAGGGAGTAGCTGAAGCCCAGGGAGTAGCTGAAGCCCAGGGAGTAGCTGAAGCCCAGGGAGTAGCTGAAGCCCAGGGAGTAGCTGAAGCCCAGGGAGTAGCTGTTTGCACATCTTCAGTTCTCAGTCAGTCGTTTGATGGAAATAAAGCTGCAAAACATAATTCTCACACTGCTTTAAATGAAGTAGCAAACGTTTGCCCAATATCCACTGAGCCACCTTGTGGCTGTAGTCAGGCAGGTGATATTCTTGAGTTTCCCCCCAAAGTAATTGATCAGCAGAGCAGGGTCACTGAGGGTTCTGAGTTGCAAGAAATATGTGCTCAGACTGAAGTTCTTGATACATCTGAGCATTATTTGCCTGTTAAAGAGCAGATTGTTCAGTTTTATGTTAAAAGTAAAGCAGTAGATACAATGTCACCCCTACAGCCAGCAGAGTCTGTAGAGAGGGGATTAGTAGCCACAGAAGTAAAACAACATTTTTCAGAATTGATAGTACCAGCATGTCATGGCCAAAATCAAATTCAGGAAATCGCCTGTGATGCCCTTAATCAGCACATTGATGAGGTCTGTGATCTTGGACCTGGAAAACCATGCGCTTACAGTGAGGATATAACCAGTGCAGTGTCTGCCAAAGAGCTAGATGTACAGCCCTCTGTGGCTGAAGCACAGGTAGACTGTGCAGGAAGCCATTTAGTACAGTGCTGCCAGTCCATAGATGATGAAATAGGATTAGAATATAAAGATATTGTTGCACTCTGTGAAACCCAGTCTTTAAAAAGAGTTCCATCGGATGCCTTTTCTAAATGTCTTGAAAGAAATGAAGAATATGAGAATTCATGTCCAATGGTTGATAGTTCAAAAGATGCAAATACTAAAACATTTTTGGGCGACTATGAGGCAAACCTAGTTGAACAACTAGCCATAAACATAATTTCAAAAGTGATTGTAGCTGCTAGACAAGAAATTTTGTCTAGCTCAGGAAGTGATGTGTCTGACGGCAGTTGTCAAGTTCTTGATGAAACTAGGGATGTGCGAACAAGAGATCCACAGAGTAAGCAGTTGTTTCAAGAGAGTGACGAGGGTTCGGTTTCTGCAAACCTTACTTTGGGTTTAATAGATTTTGACTGTACGTGCGAGTCTGAATTAACACAAAGTAAGGACCTTGGAAATACAGAATTGAGAAGTAATGATTTCTGTCTAGAGCACCAAAGGGAAGAAAAACATAAGCTGCCTAATACATCAGTTTATCAAATGTCATCTGAGTCAGACTTCAGTCCAGTTCATAGAAGAACAGATTTTTTTGAAGAATGCCAACCTGCCTTGGAGGATTCTAGTCTTAGCGTATGTACATCAGAAGAAGGAATCAACATGGATGACCCATTGCAAAGCACAGTGTTATCTACTGTTAGTATTGGTTATGGCTCGCTGAGTTCTTCGGGAATTGAGCTATCGAGGGAAACGTTTAATGTGTCCATTGAGCTACCAAGGAAGGTTACTTGTGGAGAAGACAAGGCGCTCTACAGTAATGGAGATATAAAGAGAGGTTCTCCAGACTTGAACAATGAAGGACCCTTGACTACCGAGTCAGAGGCAGATCACTCAGGAGGTGAGATTTGTTCAACACAAGTCCCTATTTCAATTTGTATAATGTTTTTAAATACCTAGTGAAAATGACTATAGTTTTGTTAACGTTTTCAGAAACTGTAATCGGGCTAAAATGTTATGGGTTTATCCTATTATGTACTATTACATACAAACACGCAATCGCTAACTCTTACTTTGAAAAGGTTCAGGTGCTGAAAGATGTAATCTGTGCTACAAGAAACACAGGAACTGCCAATTCTGACCTACTAAAAATGCTAGTTGCCTAGCAGTCATGATGATCCTGAATTCATTATTTTCCCAGTCACTGACTTGAATGTTGCTAATACTCAGAACTCCCTACCCCGGTATACATGATCTGGGAGTGTGGAATTATTGAAGCCATTTGGTCGGCTTGATGCCCAGGCAACTAGCATACAAAACGGCAATTTTTGTTCTCCATATTTCTCTATGCATAGGTTTCCTTTAAAAACCAGCTTGTTTTGATTTTTCTTGATCGTCTAAGGGGCACAGCTTAATGGATAAGCAATCTGGGGATGTACTGTTACATACAAGATAAACTGACACTAGGCACATAGAAACTAAGAGCCAGCTCCTACAGTCTATATAACCCCTCCTTCCCATGCCTGCTTATTCACCTCAGGAGAATGAATGTCTCCTTCCTTTTCTGCTGTGTTTTTTACTTTAATTGGAAGAGTTTTCTACTATCAACTAATGGTACATTTTTGCCAGATACTAAAAATCCTGAAAGTCTCTCCAGTTCGACATTGAGTGCAGGTTTCCCCTGCATTAGATTTACTGGTGTTTTTGTCTGACAGTTCTGCAGTCAGCAGTGATTTCCCACCACTGTATAAGTTTACAAAGGGCTTCACTATCAGAAGAAGCTAGTATGGTCTGGAGGTTCCATGAAGAGTTATCCTGATTAGAGCTGTGGCTGAACTGACCATCTATGAAGACTTGCTTGTTGAGCGTGATCAGCAGGCTGTATACTATGCAAGGCATTTTTTCCTTCTGTGTTGCTTGTGTTTTGCATGGGGTATTAGTGAGGGGTTTAAAGATGTGACCTTGTTAACCCACCCTTTGTGGGAGGCAGTGTTTTCAGCTCTTCACTGGTTGTGTTAATTTAACCCTTTCTCTGCAAGAGCAGTTTTTCCACATGGTTTTTAAAACAAGAAAAAAGTATGCCTGAAGACTACACCACTGTAAAACAAAACATAATTTTCTGAAAACCAATACCCTAGTGAATAAAGTAGTGTTAGTTACAATTTTTTGTCACATAATACTACCACATAGGTCTTGGAAATGCAAATTTCAGTAAAAAAAAACAACACCCTAAAGTGAATTTTAGAGCAAACAAACACAATAAATTGCCCAAATTTATGGTAAAATATAAAAGACAAGGTTTCGCTGAGTAAATAGCTGCCCAACATGTCAAACCTTAATTTTGTGTGTGCCTATGAAATAACAAATTTCAGTACCATATATTTTTTCTATAGGCGACAAGTCGAAAATTTGTCTTGTACTAGAATTATTGCTCACTCCGGCATGCGTAGTGATATGTAACCTGTAGTGCAATCGACATTTTCACACAGGCGTCCTGACATATGCCTTTTACGTTCATACGTGTGTATGTGGGGGAAGGCCTCAATTTTTGGGGGGCAGAATGTTTTATGCCTGGGTGTAACTTTATTTTTTTGCAATGAAAACTTGGGGCTGTGGAAGCAATCAAGCTGCAGTGCAGCCACCCAACTGCTTCCACCGGACTGGCAGGAGTCTGTCTCAGTTTCATACACAATTCTGGTGGCTGCAGCCACTGGGTTGTGTATAAAACTCTCCGCTGTCAGGTCGTACGACTTCAGGTTTGGGCTTCTTTTCTTTTGGTCATGCCTCGACTCGAGTATACAACGATCCCTGTTCTAGGTCTTTGTCTCAGATGTGCAGTCATAGGATACTTAGAGCATTTGCTTCTGCAAGAACAGATCTCAGGCCTTGGGCTGTAGTGTGCCAATCACAATGCAGACTTAAGAGGACTTCAGATGGATCCTGTACTTTTAAGAACTAATCTGATTTTGTCACATTGCTTGGAGTTCTTTGGTCTTTTCTGCACTTTTTTTTTTTTTTTCCCCCCAAGCAAAGGTCTTCCTATGCCAGAAAAAACTGACAAAACTGCAGAGCCAGGTTCGGCAAAACCAATAATTTTTGCCTCCTTCAAAGCAGTCCCATTTGTTAAACTCCACTGGAACTCCTGCAGCTAAATATTCTGAAAGCATAGGACCAATCAAACTTCCCCATTGCCCCCTCCCCTCTTTGGACAACATTATCTGGTTACACCCTCAAACCATGAGGTCTGAGGGTGTAACCCTCGGGTCTGGTTTTTTTTTTTTTTTTTTTTTTTGTTCCCCCAGCTCCCCTCCCCCAACCCCCCAGTCTTCCATTTGGAGTGCCTCCCACACCAGGTTACAAAACACATTTCCAGGTCAAAGGATAAAGGGAGGTCCTCTACGCCTTCACCTCGGTTTTTGTCTCCTCAGGATGCTTCTCTCATATTTTACTTTTATTTTCATTGAAGGCTATAGATCCATAAGCAATTTGAGACTTTGGAGATGAAGGGGGTAAGTGCAACCTTCCAGATGTGTCAAGGATTTTTTTGTCAGCAAGGTCCTGTCATTACATACTTAACATTTTTTTTTTTTTTTTTTCCTCTTGGTCAGCCCATTTTTTTATTTCAAATCTGAAACTGAGGATCAAGGTCTAGCCTGGAACAAATGTCCACATCTGAACACCTCTTTAAGATCAAAAGTGTGATCTTATTTTTTTGTAAGAACTGTTAAAAAATGCAGCGCTATATTTAGAAGATATAAATGAGCAGTACTGTGATCTAAATGCGCTGTGGAGCGCTAAGGTAATGGCAAGTGTAAAACGTCTATGGTAGTGAAGTTTAAAGTGCAATAAGTGACATATAATTGAATATCAAATCGCACACAATGATAATATAACGTCCAATGATCAAACATAGGTGAAATCAGTGACTCCCGTGACTGTGGATGTGTATATATTGCACTAACCAGATAGCGCAAATATATGTGCCTTTGATTTGTCAGACCACTCCTGGTCATTTGGAAAGGCAAGGAGATCATCTGGCAAACCAGCAGCAGGACAGGTGATCAGCGTGTCATCTCTTTCCAGGTAACATTACTCATCCATCCAGCAGGGGGTCATGATCCAGGCATCATAGATGCTAAGCCATCCAGCATGGAAAACCTCACAATGACAGGTATGGGGCACCAAGATAGGGATCCACCTTGAAAGGGGGGGGGGGCTTGTAATAAAACGAGCCCAAGCAAAGATCTTGATAGTGCAGTATTTCCAATTTGTTAGTGAATACATATAAGGTAATACACCTACATCAGCATATAACAGTAGTAAAGATGATCACCGGCCTCCATGTGGCCCAAGTGGCGTGATGTCACCGGCTAGGCTCCACCCTAACACGTTTCGTGCTACGAGCACGTTATCAAAGGGCTCATAGCAAGAAACCCGTTAGGGTGGAGCCTAGCTGGAGAGAGATGACACGCTGATCACCTGTCCTGCTGGTTTGCCAGATCTCCTGACCCTTGCCTTTCCAGATCCAGATGACCAGGAGTGGTCTGACAACTCAAAGGCGCATATATTTGCGCTATCTGGTTAGTGCAATATATACACATTCACAGTCACGGGAGTCACTGATTTCACCTTTGTTTGATCATTGGACGTTCTATTATCGTTGTGTGTGATTTGATATTCAATTTATTATATGTCACTTATCGCACTTTAAATGTCACTACCATAGATGTTTTACACTTGCCATTACCTTAGCGCCCCACAGCGCATTTATATGAATTTGTCACAGTACTGCTCATTTATATCTTCTAAATATAGCGCTGCATTTTTTGACCGTTCTTACAGCAAAGCTTTAGAGGTTATACCTTTATGCTAGCTGCTCATAATCTACTTATATCCTAGTGCTCGTATACCCCCCTTTTTTATCTTGCATACTTTATTTTTTTTATTTTTTTTAGAAGACATGGGAGTGCCATGGATAGAAGAGCAGTTCCTAAGTGAGCATGGGACTCTACCATGTCAAATCTCAGATGTGCCCTTGCGACAGCCAGCATAGCCAGGAATAAGAAATTTTGGTACAGTTGGGTACATTTGCATTTGTTGTCAGGCACTCGAAGAGATCAGTTATAGAGGTTTCCCAATGTTTTTCAAAGCGTTTGGGATTTGTTGCTGATGCCTCTGGAGAATCAGTCATGATGTTGACCAAACCCTCCGCTCTTATCAGTTCAGTCAGGAGGAGTCCTTTGGCTGAAGATATGGTCAAGGGACTCTGCACTGAGCAGGCCCGGGGGGGGGGGGGGGGGGGGAGCGCACGCTGGGTTTGTTCCTTCCATATCACAGTGGGAACAGATTTACTTCCAACAAATTCACCCTCTGGGTCATGCAGAAGTGGTACAGGTTAGAATTTAACAGCAAACCAGTGACTCATCTGCCTAAAGACCCCGGAGAGGACAGAACCATGATCTATCCTTTTTTACACACACGTCGCAAAAAAAAATTCTTCCTGATATATTAAGGGTCGGTTCCCACCATAGAAATGCATTGTTGACAATTTGTTGGCGTGTTCCGGTTAATTTCCCCTTTCTTCAATTTCAATAGGGACATGTGTGTTCTGCATTTTTAATGCATTTTACCATGTTCCAGTACAGTTTTGTGCCGTTCTATTTTTTTTTTTTTTTCCTGCAACCGGAATGCACGGGAACAGTAAGCACTGGTGTGAACCATGATCTTCTTAGATTCTAAGGTCCAAAGAGCAGTGCCCTCCTAACCCTCTTGTATTGAACTGTATTGTTGCTGTATTGTCTCCCTTTATTTTGTAAAGTGCTGAGCAAACTGCTGGCGCTATATAAATCCTGTATAATAATAATGACATTGACAACCATATAACCTACTTTCTGTGTGTTTGCTGCAGCAATAAAGCGCACTGAAATGCATGTAGTGTGAACTGGTCCTAAATCTTAAACCCTAAATCCATCGCATACAAGAAATTCTTGGATGGAATCCATGTTTACAGCCAAATGTTCCTGAAGGATGCTTACCTTCACATTACCGTTGGGCATACTTCTCAGAAGTTTCTGCATCTGGTGGTATGGATTGGAGAGGTAGCTTATCCATTTCAGTGCAGAGCTCTTCCTTTTTGGCCTATCCTCGGCACCAAATATTTCCCAAATTCTGGGGGAATCCCTGGCTCAATTAAAGGTACAACCCCATCAGTAATTTTAATAGCCTCCTCACAGACATGCTTCAACTTTTATATGCAATGCTGGTTAAAGAACTTTGGGTGTTTTTGAAGAACTTGGAAAAATCAAATCTAAATCCTTTTTCAAGTATCTCTGTTCCTAGGTTTTTTTCTAAATTCATTCAAAATTAAGATTTTGCTTCCAGAAGAGAAAAATGGAATGCTTTTTCATGGAGTGCATGTTCAAGGCAACCATTCTGTGTGGAAAAGGACTGTTTACCTCCCCTGTGAGTCTTATGAGTGAAACTATTCTGTAGTTCAGTGGGCATGCCTACATCAGAAGGACTCTTCAGTGGTTTCTCCTGAGAACATGGGAAAAATAAGATTCTCTGAACAAGCAAATATATCTCCTAGCCTCTGTAAAGCGCAGATTATGCTGGTGGAGTAACAGGTCACATCTTTATATAGACGTCTTCTGTGTACCTGGTCAGTTTCCTTGGCACTGAGCCCAAATGCCAGCACTTGGGGCTAGGGTGCCCATCTGTGGTCCAAAGTAGCCAAGGGATAGTGGTTATGAACAGAATTGAAAGCATTGTCCAGCTGAAGAGATCAGAGTGTAGTGGCAAGAGCACCTGTGGTGTGGTTAAATTGGCCATTATCAAGTCGTCTTAGACAATTCCACCATGGTTACATACGTATGGGCACAATAAGTCCCCTAAGAATCTGGCTTCTGCCAGCAGTGAATCCAAGAGGATCTAAACCATTTATCAGACTTAAGTTAACATAGTCTTCCTGTATCCAGAAATTTTACCCTGGTGGATCGTTGGGGGAAGGGGGGGGGGGGCGGTCTTTGCATTTTCAAGAAAATGCAAAGACCAAGAACTTTTCACTAAATATGAAGAACACAGCCCTTATAGTGGATGCTCTCGTGTTAAGTTCAGCCAGTGGTATGCATATAACCCTTCAATGGATACTTCCTGCCAGGGATCAGGGTAGACATTATTTCTCAAGCCCAGTCTTGCATCCACAAGTGCACACCGAAACTGACTGCATTAATTCTTAAGAGACTATAAAAGCTGAGCGTGTGTGTGGGGGTTTTTTTTGTTTTGTTTTTTGTTTTTTTTTAAAGATCTGGTTGATAGTCGCAAACCAGTGACAAGAACTAAGAACTAGATGTGGAAGTGTGCAAAAAGTTCATTTTGTGTAAGTCAAGATAATAGGTTTTCCTTATTGATATGCCTTTAGGATGGGGCAGATAATGGTCTAGCCCTAAGCGCTCCTAAAAATACAAGTAGCATTCCTTAGCATTTCTTCAGAAGTCGCTGCTGGAAGAGCTGCTTGTTTTGAGATTTTTCAGATCTTTTTTTAATCCAAGGATGTCCTAGGTGGGACTTGTTGGTTTTTGAGTGGTATCCTTCTGTGTCCTTCATGCGATTTGCTAAAGTCTCCATGAGATTTCTAACATTAAGGATTATCCTTTTGGTAGCGTTACATCAGTTTGTAGAATCTGTGAACTTCAGGCCCTTTCTATTGAAGAACTGCTGTATCAGTATTTGGGATTGTCAGTTCTTAAGAACCCTGAATCCTTCCCTAAGTTTGCAACCGTGTCCAACAGAGTGCAGGATATTGTTTACCAACCTTTTGCAACTGACCTAATGATAAAGAAAAGGGCTTCAATTTGTTGGAAGATGCCTGTAGCCTACCTAGTTGTGACAAGAGACTTCCATATAATATGTCTTGTTCATTTTGTTTGCATGGGGAAACGGGCCTCCAAATCAGCCTTGGCATGGTGGATAAGAATCGTTATTATGGAAGACTACAAGGTCATGCATACTAATTCACTTACTTTTGTGAATGTTCTTTCTATAAGGGCATTGCAGTTTCTGTGCTGAAAGAGCTTGTGCCACCCTGGAGCAAATTTTGTAAAGCAAACTTTTCCAATGGGGACACTAGTTCTGGTGACCCTGGAGACACTCTGGGATTCTCGCTTTGCTGGGCAATATGGGACATGAAGCAAAGTCAAATCTCTCTAATAGGGAGACAATGCAAGTAAAAGCTGAAGGGGGATTTTAACACTTACTCTATCTAGACTGGGGGTGGGTGGGGCAGTTTTGCCTTTTAGTTCTACAAGGTTTTGTGTTGAGGTGTACTCCTGTTTGACATTTGATTCATTGCCATCTGCTGGAACTAAGGTCACCAGTATGGGATCCCTTCCCAAAACTAAAACCGTATGGATCCTTTCTGGTTCACCCTTTTACTACAGGAAATACAAGATTTAGCTGAGAATACACAGTGTATGTGTCCCCCAAAGAGGTTTGCACAATAGTGAATGAGGCTTACTGCAAAAAGTGCTTGTGGTAGATGCAGCTTTTTCCTGCCTCCAAAAATGCCTTAAGGTTGTTACAGTTGAGGATGCCCCAGTCTTTAAAGACCTAGGGGACAAGAGATTAGAGGCCCTTCTTAAAGTTTCTTTCCCTGGCCATCCAGCCGCTGGTGGTGTCTCAATTTGCCAAAAATCCAGCCTGGACCAAATGCATGACTTGCAATCCTGAATCGATCCTGAGGGTTTCCTCAGTAATCCATAAATGGGAGCTCCTCCCAATAGACTCAATTTATGGAGTAGACAATTGGCAGGCAGGCTTTATCTTTAGATAAACCAGATAAAGCTGTCTGCGGATTGCCTGCTCCTTAAATGTGGATTGATCGTTGACAAGGCTTAATGTGCAAGTCCGTCCAAGCCAAAGTTAGGCCCACTCCTCGAAGGGTGCTGTGGCATTGTCTAACTGACAACAGGAAGAGGCGAATGGCCCCCAATTCTAAGAATGTTGATTGGAAGTCTGGACTCCTTTTGACAACCATGTCTATGCCTAAATGAGAGAATGGTCCCTTCACCACGATGTGTCCTGGAACATCTGTCACTGCCGGGGTATGCCAGACATAGATCTGTTGGCATTCTACTTCAACAACAAGGTAGAAAGATTTCTGGCCAGAATCGAGAGTCAAAGTTTGTAGTGGATGCACGGTTGACCTCACGTCGTACATTTCGGCTAATGCACCTCTCTTCCTGCTAAGGGTTCTTCCTTGGCCGCTTCACAAGATCAAGATGACAGATATTTTGGTGATCTTGGCAGCAGCAAATTGTCCCAGAAAGACTTGGTATTTTGGCATTCTTTGACTCCCAGGAGAAATTCCGCAGGTACTTTCAGATTAACTAGACCTATGGTCTCAAGGACTGGTCTGCTATGCTTTCAGTCACTGGCTTTTGATGGCTTACCTATTTGAAACACAGGTTCAGAGAGATCGGGTCTCTGATTCTGTTATTCCTTAACTGCTTAAATCTTTTAAATCAACCTCCTTGCCAGGTCTATTATGACAGTTGAAAAGGCTCACTTTGCACATTGAGTCACTGAATCTTCACGACAATACTGTGTAAGATGTATTGTATTGTATCCTGTCCTCCTGGAATGGTGCTCTATTTGACCTTGGACATCCTGAAGGATTAAGTCTCTGCAATGGTCATTATATATAAAGGTGATTATAAAGTTGTTTGTGTGGTGTTTTTTTTTTTTTTTTTTTTATATATAGTGCATTTCGCTTACCTGCTCTTTTCAGTAGAATTGCACAGAAGTGGCCCTGATCCTTCTCGAGTCCCTCACTGGCTCTCCTGGCTCCTCCTCCTTCTCAGTGTGCCACCACAGGAAGCCACTTCCTATTGTGACATGCCTGCGGGTTCGATCCCGAGCCTCGTTGCCTGTGTCCGTAGATACGATTTGGCTGCAGATGGACACATCGCTAGCTCAAGGTAAGTATAAGGGGGTGCAGGGGGGGCAATATTGTTGCCTACACATTTTTTTGCCTTGATTCTGGGAATGCATGAAGGTGTAAAAATAAGTTTTAGGTTTATAGCCACTTTAAAGTGCTTCTAAAGCCCAAACAGGAGAAATTAACAAAGCACATTCCTCTGTGAGGACTAGCCTGACTCCAAAGATGTGTGTGTGGCTGATCTCTATCTACAGGAGTCACTGATATTACTCTAAAGCAGGGATTTCCAAACAATGGGCTGGAGGTCCTTCAGATTTTAGGAGGGCTGGAGTGGCCAGTGGGAGTAGAAAATGTCCCGGCTTCTGAAGTAAAAAAACAGTGCTTGTAGTCAGTGGAAGGAGGAATATTAGTGGGAGGAATAGTGCCCCATGATTGGTATTAGTGGGAGGAATAGTGCCCCATCATTGGTGTCAGAGGGAGGATTAGTTGCCCCATCATTGTCAGGGGGAGGAATAGTGTATGGTGTGTGGTTTTTTTTTTTTTTTTTTTTTTTTGGGGGGGGGCACGGGAGATTACCATACTAACATTGCTTGTCTTAGTATGACGATCTGTCAGGCTTTTTGGGGTTTTTTTTTTTTTTTTTTTTTTTCCAGTCTGGTGGGTTGAACAAAAAAAAGTGTAGCCAGCACAACCGCCTGCAGGAAGGTGCAGCTTCCCCCAGCCACACAGTTTGCCACTCGGGTACAGTCCATCTGAACCTCGGCTTCTCTGTTCTGCCTGTGGGATCTCTTATAAGGTTTGTCCTACTTCTCAGTCCACCTTCTCTAGGTGTATTAGGCAGGTTATATTATGAAGGCTTATGCTTTGAAGGGTAGGTAATTTCCCTTCCCAGTTAATGCTCCCTGGACTTTTATCAGTTGGTGCCTCTTGGGCTATTTAAGCACCTGGCTATGATTTGCAAGGCTATGTCATGCCATGTCTTCTATTAAGATTATCCAGTTGACTGCGCAAGCATGTGTTGACACCAGCTTCAACTGTAAGGTAAGACACTCTGCGTTGGGAGCCTGGTTCCCTTGTTTTGGGCCTGTTAGCTTTCTTTGCTGTGTTGGCCACCACTCAGTGTTATTGCTTGGGGACATTTTATGGTCAAGATTTAAAGAAGCCTGTGTTATGTACGACTGGAAAATGAAGAATTTTTTAACTCTGTACCTGTAAAATCCTTTTCTTGATGAAGAGGACACATTCCCCTCTGTCCTGGTGGTTTTATTTTTTTATTTTTTTTTCTTCCCCTAATTTCTTGCTTGAAACTGAGGGTTTTGAGAGTGGTAAGGGTTATATGAGCTATCCTACCAACTTTTGTGTCCGTGTCATCTAAAGCAGTGTTTTTCAACCTTTTGTGCAAAGGCACACTTTTTTCATGAAAAAAATCACGAGGCACACCACCATTAGAAAATGTTAAAAAAATTTACCTCCTGTGCCTATATTGACTATATATAAAGTAATTCTCTTGAATAGGAATCAAACACACAAATTATTTTATAATTACTTTATTATGAAATAATAAAGTATTTTATAATTGTTCATATTTCTGTTTACTTACTCAGTGCGAAACCTGGGCCTGTTTGGCTGAACACAAAGCTGATATTCTGGCAGGAATCGAATAATTAATCCCCCATATAGTAATTCATCCCCCATAGTAATTCATCCCCCATATTAAGTCCCCAAGCCCCCCCTGTGTCAATTCACTTACCTTTGCTCCGCGCGTTCCTCTTGCCGTTCCGGTGTAGCATGAAAATCTGTCTCCTATGAGGATCTGTCCCCCTCGACGTATCTGCGCATGTGCCAGTTTCAGGCATTAGCAGCCGATCGGCGATCTCCGGCACATGCGCAGATACGTCTAGGGGGACAGATCATCCTGACAGTATCACGCTCCGCGGGCCGGATTAAAAGGTCCGTCGGGCCGTGTACGGCCCGCGGGTCGTAGTTTGCCCATTGCTGTTCTAATGATTGGTCTATTTGTGAGCCGAGGCCACATGTTACGGATGAAATTGCAATTTTTCCCACGGCACACCAGACAATATCTCACGGCACACTAGTGTGCCGCGGCACAGTGGTTGAAAAACGCTGATCTAAAGCAAGAGATGTGCTTCATCCTTTCTCTTTTAGATGGGTTGCTACAACTGATCAGGTGAGGGAGGGGCTATAGCCTCTTGGAGGTGAATCTTCAGTTTCTATGTAACTAATATCCATTTCTTCTGTAGGCTGTAGCATAAACCTAGATTGCCTGTTAATCAAAAAGCTGTATCCCTCAAGGGTTTTATAGGGGGGGGAAATTCGAAATTAATTTCAATTTCTGTAATGTGCCTGGAAGGCTTCGTTTTATGACAAATACATTTTATATAATTTTTTGTTTGTTTTAGGATCGGATGTAAACAGCATGGACTCTGTGGATAGTGGCTGTGCTTTGGGAAATAGTGAGCAATTTCAAAATGTGAAGCAGAAGTCTGATGCAAAAAAGGCTGACCTTGTGATATGGGAGTTTGAAGTGCCAAAGGTAGTGTGTATACCTCAAAGTTGTGTTCTATCCACCTTAGTTCTCTGACATGGGATATACTAAGATTTTTTTATGCGTACATCACAGGACTTTTCATGACTCTGGGTTATAGACCACCTATAGGTGAATGGACATTTGCCGACTAGTCAGCGAGGGGGTCCTCCCCTATATAACCCTTCCTATACAGAAAGTACCTCAGTTTTTTCACCAATGTCTGTAAGGTGGATGGTCACTGAAGGTGTTGCTGTGCTCTTGGAGCATTGATGAAAGTTTATAATGGTTCCATTAGAGAATCTGGGACTTTAATCAGATCCATTCAGAAGGCTATGAGCTAAAATGGATGGTACCAGACATTTGGTGATCTTGGCGGCAGCAAATTGTCCCAGAAAGACTTGGTATTTGGGCATTCTTTGACTTCCAGGAGAAATCCCGCAGGTACTTCCAGATTAATTAGACCTATGCAGTTATAAATCTGTCCAAGGCTCTTCCAGCGGGGTGCTGTGCAGGTCCGAGGCAGCAGCCCCTCAGCATGGGGACTGAGTCCTTTGAAGGTCTGTATGACAATGCCCGCCGTAATGGGTGAAGGTTGGTGCCTGACAGAAGTCGGGGACCTGCGGCGGGACTGGTAAGATATCTCCTTTCTGTCTGTGAAGATAAACAAAGCTCTAAATTGGAGGGAAAAGGAGAGGTGTTGTGACTGAGTTTCCACCAGGGGGAGTGCTCACTGTTCCTGATGTGCTTGTTCTTTGTTTCTGGCCACTAGAGGGAGTACGGCCGGAAACGGAAGTCAGCCATATTTTGTTTATCTGGAAGCCAGAACACGCGTAGGCTGCTGCTGCTGAGAGATGTACTAGCGAATCCAGAGAAAAGAGCTTTATTTTAGGCACTCTGTTGCCTATTGGCTCAAGGAGTAATCACGGAAGTTCCAGCGGGGAAAGGTTTCAGGGGTTTTGTCTCAAAAACAAACTGGGATGTAATGCCCATTTTGGACCTCAAGGGGCTAAATCAGTTCCTATATGTCCGATCCTTTTGTATGGAATCGGTTCGGTCAGTAGTGGCCTCCCTACAGGAGGGAGATTTTTTGGTGTCCTTGGACATCAAGGGCGCATACCTGCATATACAGATATTCATTCCTCACCAAAGATTTCTTTGGTTTGCAGTAGGGGCTCTGCATTTCCAGTTCATAGCACTACCGTTTGGGCTGGTCACGGCTCTGAGTTTACACAATAATTCTTGCTCTGGTGTTTGGACTACTCAGAACTAAGGGAGTATCGGTCACAGGCTTTCTAGATCTCATGCTCAGAAATTGGTCGGTGCCAGATCTGAAGCAGGATGTGGTCTTTATAATGCAGATCCTGGAACAACTGGGCTGGGTACTGAATTTCAAGAAGTCAGTCCTGGAACTAGTGCAGAGCCTGGAATATTTGGTTATGGTCCTAGACACGGTTCAGGAAAAGATATTTCTGCCTCCAGGGAAACGTGCCCTGAGGTACAAGGCTTGCAGTGTGAAGGCCAAGAAGTATCCTTTGATTCAGCTCTGCATGAGGTTTCTGGGGAAGATGGTGTCCTTGTTCGAGGCTATTCCCTATTCTCAATTCCACTCCAGACTGCTGCAAAAGTACATTCTGTCTGTTTGGAACAAAGAGATTCCCACCCTGGATTACTGCATATGTCTTCAGAGGTGCAGCAGAGCCTGAATTGGTGGTTGATAACTCACAATTTGGAGAAGGGAAGATCCTTTCAGCCAGTGGTGTGGAAGTTGGTAACCACCAATGCAAGCCTTTCAGGTTGGAGGCTGTTCTGGAGGAGGCTACAGCTCAGGGAACATGGCTTCCACGGGAGAGGGTTCTTCCTATCAATGTCCTGGAACTTTGAGTAGTGAGGCTGGCTCTGAGATATTGGTCATCTAGGCTTCAGGGTTGGCCTGCAAGGATTCAGTCTGACAATGCCACAGCAGTCACAAACATCAACCACCAGGGCTGTACCAGGAGTTGAGGTGCTCAGTAGGTGAGCTACATTCTGATCTGGGCAGAGAGAGATGTTCCAAGTCTGTTAGCAGTGTTCATTCAAGCTGTGGAAAATTGGCAGGTGGATTATCTCAGTCGCTAGCGGATGAATCCAGGGGAATGGGCTTTGTATCCTGATGTTTTCAAAAAAGTCTGCTAGCGATGGGGTTGCCTGGTTGTAGATCTATTGGCATCCAGGTTCAACAAGGTCTGTCTTTTTGTGTCCAGAGTAAGTGATCCTTGCGCATCAGTGGTAGATGCCTCAGTGATTCCTTGGAACAAGTTCTTACTGATTTTATGCCTTTTCTCCGATCCAGCTGCCACTGCATCTTTTACGCAGGTTTTGAGAGAAGTCTATTCCTGTGATACTGATTGCTTCGGCCTGGTACGCGGGCATAGTGAAGATTGCAGTGGACGGGCCATGGGCTCTGCCTTATCGGCCACACCTGTTTTCTCAAGGTCCTATATTGCACTCAGCTTTGCGGTCGCTAAATTTGACAACGTGACTATTGAAACCCAGATCCTGAAGGATAGGGGATTGTTGGATTCTGTCATTCCCATCATGTTGGGTGCTAAAGGAAGTTTTCTAGGAATATTTTTATTACAAAACCTGGAATGCTTACATTGCCTGATGTGAGGGTCACAAATGGCACCCAGAGGCCCATTGCATCTCACTTCTGCACTTTTTTAAAAGGAGCAATGTGTATGGCTCCACCTGTCAGGTTGCCTTTGTGTCCTTGGGACCTGAACTTGGTTTTGGAGGTTTTGCAGAAGCCACCATTTGAACCTATTGGAGAGATTCCACTGCTCCTATTGACTTGTAAGGTGTTGTTTCTAGTGGCAATCACTTCTGCAAGAAGGGTGTCTGTTCTCTGCAAGATAGAGCTGCCAGCTCAGTTTCTGGTTTTGCATCATGATCGGGTGGTGTTGCGACCTCCTCTGTGTTTTTTACAAAAGGTGGTTTCTGGTTTTCATCTCAATCGGGACATAATTCTGCCCTCATTCTTTCCTAGGCCTCAGTCGGCAAAAAGATCTCTGCATACCTTGGATGTAGTTCGTGTTCACATCCAAGGCGACTATTCCTCATTTGATCCAGTAATTACCTTTTCAAACAATAGGCTTGAATGATCAAAGTCCCACCCTTTCAGGTGAAGGCAAACTCCACCAGGAGTGTGGGGACATCTTGGGCAATCTGCCATCAGGCGGCAGTGGCTCAGGTTTGCAAGGCCGCTACATGGTCTTCGGTTCACAAATTTACAAGGTTTTATCAGGTGGATGTCTGACTCGCAGAGGATTTTGCCTTTCGGCTGCAGTGTTTAACGGACAGCTGAGTAGGTCCTGAGGGATTGACGGTGGCTTTCATGGTGTCGTCCTCCCCTCAAATTTCTTATTGCTTTGGGCATCCAACATAGGCATGAATAGTCTGCTCTGTGTCCTGTGATGTACGATAAGAAAACTTGGATTTTTTTCTAAATGCCTACCTGTAAAATCCATTTGTTGCAGTACATCACGGGACACAGAGATCTCACCCCTCTTTCTGGAATTTCATTGCTTGCTACAAAAACTAAGGTACTTCCTGCATAGGAGGGGTTATATAGGGGAGGACCTCCTCTCTGGTTGGCCAGTGTCCATTCACCTATAGGTGGCCTATAACCCACATAGTCCTGAATAGCCTGCTCTGTGTCCCGTGATGTACTCCAAGAAATGGATTTTACAGGTAGCTATGTAGAAAAAAAATCCAATTTTTTTTCACTCCACCCATGACGTGTATTGGGTTTACCCTTAAAGAAAAATTGTAAAGATAAACTAACACTGGACACCTTGACCACAATTGCTAATTCTTATTTTTCTCTTTTTTTTTTTTTTTTTTTTTAAAGTATTTGGTTGGCCGATTAATTGGGAAACAAGGCAGGTTTGTGAGTTTCTTGAAGCAGTCATCGGGTGCCAAAATATATATCTCTACTGTGCCTTATACACAGGATATCCAAATCTGTCATTTAGAAGGTGAGTGTTTTAGCTAATTTTTTTTTTTTCTTGCAGAACTCTGCATTTAGGTTTGGTTCACACAAATGCTTGTTGCATTTTGTCGGTTTTTTGTTTTGTTTGTTTTTTTTGTTAAAAGGGAAAACGCTGAAAGAGAAGAAGAAATGTGTTTCAGCATCGTGTCCATTGAACTGTGTTGTAGCAAAAATGCTGCTTTTTGCTTTTAAAGAAAAAAAAAAAAAAGTCCGACAGTTTCCAAAAAAACCCGCAGCAGCTCAATAAAGCTTATACTGTATGTGAACATGTCTCATAGGAAACCATGTTAAATGGACCCTTGTGTGTTTCTGCAAAAAGCCCTAAAAAAACAAAAAACATTGGTGTGAACCATTCCTTACATCACTTTGGCAGGGATCTGTTCTGAAGATGACATTTTAGATTTTAGCAGGCAAATATGGGCTGACGTGCCCATTGGCTTCTGAATCTCTTGGTGTTTCTAGTTGTGAGGCTTCCCAATCTTTCTCAATAGGGTTACCCTTGTATGCTGCATCTTCTGCAGTTATTTGTAATCCATTTGAGAGTGACTGACATCATCCCTTGGTTTAGTAATTGTTGCAGCTCAGAAAGTTGGGAATTGCAGAGAAGGTCAGTGTGAAATTTTATCTTCCTGGCAAATATACAAACTAATATATCATTTGAGGTGTAACTGGCATTTAATCACTGCAACCCTATATCTACTAGCCTTCTGCACTGTGATATAAAGTATAACATTTTAGCTAAAATCAAAATACATGATCCACTCCTAAATAACCCAAAGTCAAAATGGCTCTCCTAGTTTTATAAGATAAAAAGATGGTTAACTGAAACAATGTAAGACCCTGATGTGCATGTTATACTGTGTTGCATATGTTCATTTCCCTAACCCAGGCTAGCTGCGTTTTACAGACTTGCGTCTACCTAAAATGGAGCATATGCACAAGTTGTGATGCATAACCGCATACAGCCACCTGTAGGCATCACCAGGAACTCCTGGGCACAGAAATGTCCTAGGGGTCAAAATTAATATGGATTATTATTGAGCATGCAGGCCTGTAGGTCGGTCATGCTCATTCACTGTTTCGTGAGTTACTGACCTGGAACAAGCAAAATGCCTGTGAAGTTTTAGGACCCATAATGTGCAACTAACTTCCTTTTTTGTTTGTGACTTGAGGAAAGTAGTAAGCTTGCTCCTCTTTAAAATCCTTCTTTTTGAAATTCTAGGATTTCTAATCAGACAAGTTCCCTTTGGTTTTTAGTGTTTGAATTTGCCTTTGTCTTTTTGGATGCTTGTGTTAAGTATGGAAAGGACAATAATTGCAAAATTTTAACAGGTTCTCAACAGCAGATAGACAGAGCTCTGAGTTTAATCCGAAAGAAATTCAAGGACTTGAATCTAACAAACATATTTGCACCTCCTCCTCCTCTGATTCCTCTTCCTGTTGCATCATGGGTAAGTTTCTTCATGGTTTAGAGGTTGATCACATGGGTTCATTTACATGTACTTGTCACATTTGGGACACACCAAGCAATGTAGACTAAAATTCAATGTATGTGAATGTGGGATTGTGCTTGTAGTTCATGTAGCCTTAGTGT
This sequence comes from Staurois parvus, assembly GCF_062004578.1. NCBI lineage: Eukaryota > Metazoa > Chordata > Amphibia > Anura > Ranidae > Staurois > Staurois parvus. The sequence continues at coordinate 2,391,413 of NW_028318002.1, forward strand.
TTGTTTTGGATGTATGTATTTTTTATCAATAGTGAGGAGTAGTGTTTTGTACATCTTATAACAAAGTGTGTGTATGTGTATATATAATTATTTTTTTGTTAGCAGGTCAAGTAGTACATAGTTGAACTACATAATACATGGGTGTCTCTTTTTAAATGTATTTTTTTCCCCTGTTCCAGCTCACACTCCCAAATAATGTCTCAGTGGAAGTAGTTGTGGTTAATGTAGTGAATGCAGGGCACATATTTGTCCAGCAGCGCACGCATCCTACCTTTCATGCACTTTGTGGCTTGGATCAGCACATGAGCCTCTGTTACTCACAGCCTGGTGTTCCAACATTGCCCACACCTGCAGAAGGTAAGTTTGTGCACTTGTTTCACATTGTGGTTCAGTTTTTTTTTTTTCTGTACTTGTGGTTTGCGTTTCCCTGTTGCGAAAGCCTCCCGCATTCCAAGTAGTTTCCCTTTGGTGCAAATAACCATGTTATTGTTTGTTTACCACAGTGATCCTCGGCTCAGACCACTGCTCTCCTGTGAAATTCTGATTAAGCTAGCTTGCCCATAACCTTTTTACACTTCAGCTTAGAACAACCTTGTCAGTGTAACAAATACCTAAAAGCCAAGGGAAAAAAACCAAATTGTTTAACCCCTTGGCGTCGACATAATAAAAATATGTGGCCTCACAGAAGTGGGCTTTTTTCCATGGGGCCGCATATTGGCATACCTGTCTTTGTGCTGCCCTCTCTCGCTCTCTCATTGCAGAGAGAGGAAAAAAAAAAAACCTGTAAAAAATAAATTCAATATTAAATGTCTAGATAAGGTTTGATCTAGTTCAGTGCCAGGGTTAGTGTTTGGGTCAGGGTCAAAGGTCAGTGTTTTTTTTTTTTTTGGGTAAAAAAACAATGTGCACTATTGTTTCTGGGCTGTACTACAGGTACAAACAACAAATAACACACATGGCATCGCTGCAATCATCAAGAGCTGGAAAATTTATTTTGGGGGGTTCTTTGGTGGTAGGTTATGGTAGTAACAAACACACAGCTAAATTTAATTTTTTTTTTTTTTTTTAACTATTTTGAACAAGTTTTCCTTTTGATTAAAAAATATAAATCAGGTGATATCCATTACCAATTTACCACCAAATGAAGCTCAATTTGTCCTGAAAAAAACCAAGGTATAAAGTAGTTTGTAATGAAATGTACAGTTTTATGAACACATGTTAAAGTTGTAAAATGTTACTTGTGCTGTAAGATTTGTTTTACCCCTAGGCGTGAGGGGGTTCAACACCACCGTAACACTGCTATAGACTCCATTTCAGCACTGTGGAAACAACGCCACTCACTATTTCAGTGGTTAACTAGATTCAGAGATCCAAAAGATATATATCTATCATCTCAATATGGCCCTAAAAGGCCAGAATGAGAAATACTGGCAAACATACCTTATGGTTTGTTTACAAGGACCAAACTGCACAGGTACCCCTCCCTGATGAACACATCAGGTGAATGACCACTTCGGCTGTGCATGTTTTGTGACACTAAAGGGGGGGAGGGGGGTGTTCATTCCCTCCACTCAGATCTCAGATTAGACCGTTCTTTGCTCCATACTGTACATTGTGACATCCGTTCCCCACCACCTATTTTCTGGAACTCCGATATACTGTGTACCAAGACTATGGGTTCAAAAGTCATTTTTAACTTGTAAAGATATATCTATTTTTTTTTGGTGGTAATTTGATTTTGAATGAAGCAGTTGTCTACTTAATCACTAGTGTAGTCCTAGCCTAACTATGGTCAGAAGTTAGCTGTAAATGAGTGTGCACGTTAGAACTATTCTTTCTTTGTACTTATTCAGGATTAGCAACTCAGACAGCACATTTGGCCAGCAGGGGAACTCGCATTCTCAAAGGAGAGTTCAGTAATGGTCACCTCCATTAAGTTTTCATGACTATGTCCCTTTTTAAGCTTGTTAAGCAAGCAGGCAAAAATAATAGTAGTGGCTAACCTTCCTTTCCTCTAGAGATTATTAAAGTGGAGTGCCACTCAAAATCTGAAGCTCTGCATATTTGCCTCCATAACAGTGTAGGCTTGTGGCTCATAACATTTTAAAGTAAACCGCAAAAATAATTCAAGGTATGCACTTGCTGTTATATAATTATGACTATACAACCCTCTAGAAGCCTGTCCTATCATGAAGTGAATTCTAAAAATGTATTTTTACAGTTGGGATTCTCTGTTCTGCACCTGCTGGGCCCAGTGTTTGGTGGAGAGCACAAGTAATGGGCTATTTTGAAGATACCGAAGAAGTTGAGATCCTCTATGTGGACTATGGTGGCTACAATAGAGTCAAGATTGATACACTCAGACAAATCAGGTTAGTACCTTACAACCACACTTTTTTTTTTTTTTTTTTTTTTTTTTTTTCATAGGAGGATCTAATACTAATGTATTTCTGGAGTTTTAAAACTCCTAATGGATGTGTGGTCCTTTGCATTTGAATCTGTGCACAATCATTCTTCTGCACTCTCATTGCGAATACAGATTGGCCTTATGTACTCTCCCTTTGGAACCTACAGAAGCATATCCGTAGTTTTGACTTAATCTATTTCTAGTGCTTTAAAGGGTGCATGTTTTCCTGCAGTTCTACTTGGGAGTATGTTACTTAACATTTATTTCTGGTATGTGTATGTTTTACCATATAATTGTGTTAAAAAGTATCCTGTGCTCTTTAGTTGCTTTCTTTTGTGTAAAATACTTGGTTTTATGGCCGTTCTCCTGCTTTCATATTGCAAACGGACCACGCTAGGCATAAGAGCACATCTGCCTCAATGTGGTCAGTGTGTGTGTGTGTGTGTATAAATTAGAATATCACTAAAAAGTTAACTTCAGTAATTCAATTAAAAAATTAAATCTGTATATTTTATATAGATTCATTACACGCAGGTTGATTATGGCTTACAGCTAGTGAAAACCCAAAATTCAGTATCCCAGAAAATTAGAATATTACATAAGGCCAATAATAAGGATTTTTAATACAGCAATGTTGGCTTACTTAAAAGTAACTCAATACTTAGTCGGGGCTCCTTTTGCATGAATTACTGCATCAATGCAGCGTGGTATGGAGGCGATCAGCCTGTGGCACTGCTGAGGTGTTATGGAAGCCTAGGTTGCTTTGATAGTGACCTTTAGCTCATCTGCATTGTTGGGTCTGGTGTCTCATCTTCCTCTTGACAATACCACACAGATTCTCTATGGGGTTTAGGTCAAGCGAGTTTTCTGGCCAATCAAGGACAATAATACCATGATCATTAAACCAGGTGTTGGTACTTTTGGCATTGTAGGCAGGTGCAAAGTCCTGCTGGAAAATGAAATTTGCCTTTTTAATTCTGAAATATGCCTCTAGGAGCTTATTTGGTATCATTTGAAATTTTATATAGAATTTTAGAAATGATTACCATATTTATCAAGTTTATCCGACCAATCCATGACTGAAATCCTCTTCCTAATTTCTTTATTTCGTCCTTAATCTCTTTTTAATAGTGGGATATATTTTAATCTATATAGATTCTTTAAAGATGCAGTAAGTTTTA